>NC_135565.1:15119708-15347208 GCF_964340395.1 Glandiceps talaboti | reverse complement strand
AAATTTATGTACGTACCTAATTAATTATGATCATCTCAAATATTAAACTGATGTATATGTCCAATGGTGTACGTATAATGAGTACCACAGCCTCGTTCACAAATTAATCTTCTATGAAGTGATGATCTACTTTGCCGGGTACTATAACCTCGTTCACAAATCAGACGACTTGGGTCGTCTTCTGTGGTTCGACTCTCCTTAACTCATTATTCATTGATAGTAGTTACACTTACGCAGTAGTGTAAACGATTTGTAAAAGTTATCGACAATAAATGTCACATGAAGTTTAAAAAAAGATTTAGTACAAATATTGTGGGTAGCTTGACTCATCAGGCCTAACGGAAAGTGCGATGCGTTGGAACTAACACGTAGTACCTGTCAAGGGTAGTGTGATGGATAACGTCAACGATGGATTACTCCCTGGGGAACTGGCAATGTCCTTTATGAATCTTTAACATATTGGCTATTGGAGACGTTTTAATTGAGACGACTACCTAATTTCCCATCATGGTAGTCACCTGGATGACTTTTATTCATGATTTGTGTTCTTTCTGTACTTAACCAAGTAGCGAATAATGTAGTGTGTCTTTAGGGCCCCTCGATAATGGAAAGAACTTTTAAGGTTAAATGAAACTCGGAATGATTGACCTGTACTCTATTTTTAGTTCTCACTGCAATTACGCCGCACTAATCAAACTTGATCTTCGAGGTAATGTCGTCAATCAAATTTTCTCGTCAATTTACCTTGATTCGTGACGTCATAACTGTATTGGGTTTGGCTATATTTGGTAGTTGCTATAAATAAATGTTAGTAATCTTTAATAGCTCCAACCTATGGAACGTATTAATTGAAATATTAGACATTTTATTGACATTATACTATTTTAATAAACTATAATTATTATTTTGATACGATGTATGCTTCTGAGACGTATGTACAATATTAAATTAAATGTGTTGTCGATTAATATGAAAAATGGGAGTAAGTAAACAAATAACATAGGATTTGTGTCATTACTAAGGATACAATATTGTTTGCTTTTTTTATATTCCGCCATTTTCTACTATAATAATTGTATTGATAAATTGAATTGGAGGAATGAAACGAGGAACGCCCATGTCACAACTATTAGGATTAATCTATTGGCAACCGTATACATGTAAGTGTATATACACTCAGACTAAAACTATTAGTGCAAGTTGATAAAGAGCCACCATTGACGGGCAATGTAATTACACTCACAGAAATGTGGCGTTTCACTAAGCGGCCGCACATTCAGGCTGCAGCCCCATTCAGTGTTTACACTATCTTGATTACAAGGTGATTATATTCGCACAAACAAAGTATATCTATCATCCACTTGTGTAACCTACCACATGCAAAAACTGTAGTTTTATTTTCTATCTTATTATGGCCATGGTTTGCTTTTCCATAATAGTGGCCACACATGCAACCTCGTTCATGTTCATTGGTCATGCTATCTTGATTGCAGGATGATTATATCCACATAACCATTGAAGGCCAAGGCAACACTATCACTATACATGTAACAACAATAGTTTTATTTTCTATTTGATCTATCTATCTATCTATCTATCTATCTATCTATCTATCTATCTATCTATCTATCTATCTATCTATCATCCATCCAGCCATCCATCTATCTAACTATCTATCCATCTCTCTATCTATCTATCTATCTATCTATCTATCTATCTATCTATCTATCTATCTATCTATCTATCTATCTATCCATCCATCCATCCATCCATCCATCCATCCATCCATCCATCCATCCATCCATCCATCCATCCATCCATCCATCCATCCATCCATCCATCCATCTATCTATCTATCTATCATCCATCCAGCCATCCATCTATCTAACTATCTATCTATCTATCCATCTCTCTATCTATCTATCCATCTATCTATCTATCCATCTATCTATCTATCTATCTATCTATCTACCTACCTACCTGTATATCTATCTATCTTATCTACCTATCCATCCATCCATCTATCTATCTATCTATCTACCTATCCATCTATATATCTATCTATCTATCTATCTATCTATCTATCTATCTATCTATCTATCTATCTATCATCCATCCATCCATCCATCATCCATCCATCCATCTATCTATCTATCTATCCATCTCTCTATCTACCTACCTATCTATCTATCTATCTTATCTACCTATCCATCCATCCATCTATCTACCTATCCATCTATATATGTAACTATCTATCTATCTATCTATCTATCTATCTATCTATCTATCTTATCTACCTATCCATCCATCTATTTATCTATCTATCTATCTATCTATCTATCTATCTATCTATCTATCTATCTATCTATATATCTATCTATCTATCTTATCTACCTATCCATCTATCTACCTATCTATCTATATTATTTTGCTATAGTTTGATTTCCGTAGCATATACAAATGCCTGTATGTCGAGAGTTGAGCTAGCCAATCTATACAATGCTACGTGACTCCTTCCTTGTTTAATGTATCTCTATGATCTCCTTAATCGTTTGATTGCTAGGTGAACCTGTCACTACTAGGCAGTTATTGATCTTGTATCCTCAACAAAGTACGCAAAATAACAAAAAGAAATTACACAGAAAATCAACACCTCACTAAATTCTCATTACAAGATTCACATTTATGAGAAATTTAAGGGAACACCGCACTTCATTTTTATCTTACATCCGTTGTGACAAAGACGTCGAACACGTGATCTTTTACCAGTATATTTGTGACGTGAAGATAACGTTTATTATATTTGCTCTGAGCTGAGTTGAACATAAACGTTGGTGTACTTTACAGGACATAGTGATTTGACATTTATAGAAAATGTGCTTTAGGGCATTTGTAGTGATTATTATGGAAAGAACGAAATTAGATGTAATATGATATAAATATTATGCTCAGATTTACATTTACTAAAAAATCAAACACAATCTAAAATATCAATAATACAATAATCAGAGATAAAACTACGTACACATTTTTAAAAATGTATCAATAGCAATAGAATGAAAAATTGTATTCAAAATAGTCTACAAGCTCTATATTTTGTACTGGTTTGTTACTGGTTGCAACCAATGTTAGATTCTATCGATTTCCTGTCCGTTGCTATGCCTTGTCTGTCGGTAAACGTCGTAGTTTGTTTTCCAGTCGTCCATGGTATAACAAGTTCATCTCTACCAATCTTGTCTTCAATACCATTTCATCAAGTCTACCGTACTCTTGTTTTGGGATACCCAATGTTGCGAAATCAACGCATCGCATGCGTTAGTTGATAAATCAGGCATGCAAAGGAATAGCGAAGGTAAACAGATTTATATGGTTAGCAGAGACTCAGTTATCAGTGATGAGATGCAAACTTTATTCTCTCGCAAATCTGCATATCCATCCCACCCCTCTTTGATGGTTTTCTCCTTTCAGGGAATAGAAAACACAGTGTGCATAACATTTGTTTATAAGTTACACATGTAAATTACCCGTGGAAGTATATTTCAATTTGATAGCTAGGATTCAGTCATCAGTATTTAGACATCAACTTCACCCCTGGCAATCAAGGGTTTTCACTTCTCTACAAATCATGCCATACCAAAGCTTAATCCCAGTCCTTTTCGCCCAAGAAATGAAATTTGGGGTTTCACCCTCTTGCATGCAGGGAATTCGTTAATATTTTGTTTTTAAGAGTAGACACTATATCATGTGGCCATCATATTGGATAATTCTAAAATGATATACCGTGCGTGGTTGTCTAGAATGTAACCAAATCTACACGCTTATGGCAACTACAGAAATAATGAAATACGTGTACATGATACATCACGTAAATGTGCCATGATATAAAACATATCATCATTCGTTACTAGTTAGTTTCGCTCAATAAAATCGTGGTTAGATGAAAAAGAAATCAAAATTCCGGGTGAAATCTAGTTTACTCAGTTACTTTGTAATGTACACTTCATTTCCCCAGTCAATATAAATACGTTTCTGTATTATTATGACCCATCGATCATGTAATGTCCTGCTGTCAATAGTCATTTCCGAAACATCACGTCTGCTTTTCTGTCAAGGGTATAACACGTCTCATGAAATCAAAGTTCTTCAAATCTCTAAACGTTGCAATGTGAAAACTAAGTCCTGGTTCTTTTGAAATGGAACGAAGCTTAGGAAACATTTTGAGGCTGTCTTGTTTCCAGTATTTTGCGGCAATATTAAAAATTCTAAAGTATCTTAATTTTGATATAATTATGACCTCTACTTCAAACATTAAAGTTGTAAGGTTACATCCGATTTTTTTATTGGTCTTAATTTAGGCCTAATAAAAAAATTGTGTGGTTCCGATTACTCTCAATTTTAGAATAGGTGGGAAGGTAGATTTTTTTATTTTATTTAAAAAAATGTTTTGAGGTTTTCCATTGTTTTCCAAATGGTCTTTGTGTTGTTTACTATCAGATTTACAGCCATTATAGATTGGAAGAACGGTTTTATTTTGTCTTTTGAGGCTGATATCAGTTTCCGCATCCACTATTTCTTGTGAGACTTCACACTGTTTGCGTAATTTTTTTCTTGAATACGTAAACATAAGTTTAGGGTCGACAGTGAAAAACTAGGTGGGGTCGGGTAACCGGAACAAAACAAATATTTTTTTAGGCCTTAGGGTGTTTAATGTTGCTTTACAAACGTAATAAAGTTACAGTAAAGGTTTAAAATATTATGTTATGAGATAGATTCACGCTTGTGCTCTAGTAATGACGTCTACACATTTCCAATATCAAATAGTCTATCGATCCGGTTATGTAATTTAGGTCATTTTTTTTCTAATTCTTGCAAAGTCTCTGCAATGTTGAAGTTGGATGCAAAAGGGAAAGACTTTTACTGAATTATGAAAAAGAATTTTCACTCATATAAATTATGGAAAATAAATTCCAGAGTTACTTAGTTACTGGTCACCATCTCTGTTAGTACTGCTCCTTGTGTCACGTGTACCACAGATTCTAAGAAGTGTTAACGTTTTGATCCGAGGTATGTGATGTCGGTCCTGCTTTGCAGTATTACCATAATGATGATGGCTTCAGTGAAATTTAAGATTTGAATTACTTTCCAGAAGTTTCACTTTATGAGTAACAATGCTGTTCATAACTTTCAAGTAAAGAAATTTAATTTATTACTTTGAAGTAATATTAGTTTTAACTTTCAGGTAAAAATGTTATTTGTAACTTTGAAGTTGAAGTTATCCTTTCAAATGGTAGAAGGCCAACCTCACTTTCAGCCTCAGTACAAATTCATTTTATAATACATGACAAGTTTTTTTCATTTCCCAAATTGAGATGCCTGCTCCCCTGACCGGGACATGACAGTCTTCCTTTGAGATGTAGGGTTCAAAGGTCATTCTGAGCAATACATTATTCTTCCAGCTGCTATTTTTTCATTAATTGGATCACCTAGGATATTGATTTAGACCTCTCATTGGATAACCCCTGCATATCGATCTAGACCTAGAAATCAGATGACATCAATTCAATTGGGATAATCTCTAATACGTCATCTTTCACAATTTTATTTTTGATATCTATTGGGCATTGGCCAAATAAAAAAAAGTTGTTTGGTTCCGCTTACCCGTCCCCACCTAGTTTTTCACGTCCACTCTAAACTTTTTTTTACGTATTCGAGAAAAATCATGATAAAATCGCGAAAATCGTGAAGTCTCGCAAGAAATAGTGGGTGCGGAAACTGACATCAACTTAAAAGGATAATATAAAACTATTCTTCCAATCTGTAATGGCTGTACATGTGATAGAAAGAAATAAACAACACAAAGACCATTTGTAAAACAATGGAAAACCTGAACTAGACATGAAAAATAAAATAAAATAAATCTACCTACCCCACCTATTTTAAAATTGAATGTAAGCGGAACCACACAATTTTTTACGCCTTCCCATCAATACCAAATATTGTGATCGATTGGAGTTGTTCATCACCCACAAGTGAATAAAAGTGACGTATATTTGCGGGATTTTAAACCTTGATGTACTGCCCATTTCATGTTAGTGTTCACCGGTTCTATTTCGTACAACCACACAGAAGCCAACAAGAAACTACACATCCATAGCAAGATTGCACTTTCTTGCTACATTTACTCTGAATGAAACAAACCATTTAAAGTAGTACAACTAGATAGATGCAGACACGCGGGTGTCAATGTGATCATGCCTGCAATTGAAGTTTGAATTTGTTTTACTTATACAATGCAATATTACAAAATATAATCCAATCCGATCTTATATTATCAAAGGGTATTCAAGTTGATTTTCTATCATTAAAGCTAATCCAATCTGGTCTCAGGGCTAATATAATATTAATAGAGAACTAATCCAATCTGCAAGTATCATAGTTAATCCAAGCTAGTTTAATGTTAATGAACACAATCCAGGGCTAATGTGAGCTAATCAAATAAGATGTAATCAGAGCTAATTCAAAGCCTATGCGATATTAACAGCTAATCAAATATGATATGATATTGTCGAAAGAAATCCAGGCTATTGTTAACGTCTAATCCAACTAATTAAATCTGCCATTACCAACACTTAACCCAATTCCCGACCAATCTAACAATATCAAAGTTAATCCAATCTGATCTAAGTGTATGCAGCGAATTTCACACTACCGTTCAGTGATACAACCACGCAGAACCCAATAAGACACTGGACATGCTACACTTTAAGATATCAAGATTGAATGACTACAGTTTCTTGCTACATTTTTTCTTAGTGAAATGAACTTTACTTAACTTGCCACCATACAGACATGAAATAAACACCACAAAAGACATTTAGGTGCCCTTCACAGGGTGTCTGATACTAAAAAAAATATTGGCGCACGAATGTCTGCATGGAGTTGCATCTTTAAATGGTTTCTTTCATTTAGTCTAAACGTAGCAAAATACGATCTTGCTAATTAAGTTTGCCACATGTAGTTTCTTGTTGGGGTCTGTCTGTGTAGTTGTGGCAAACAGAAAAGCTGAACAGCATTGTGAAATTCTCTGTATAATAAAGTTTATGTAATGCAAATATTCCCCGATTCTTTTCAGATCATTGTTCATACAAACAATATATTTGAGCTTGCATCAGTTGATAGAGTATGTGTGAACAACTTCAAGTTTCGTGAGATATCGGGTTCCAACAGCAAAGCGAACCACCCAGAGAGCAAAGACTCCAAAACACATCAAGCACCGAGTAAAGGAACGAAGCCTAAGATCGACGACAATCAGGAACTTAAAGCTTTCGAGGCCATAACTGAGAAAGATGACACTAAAGGTTTGTAAATTAAAAAATATTTATTTCAGAAAATGGAATTTGTAGCATGGTGGTGTGGTGCTTCAGATGAGTAATTTTTGGGATTGAATCGGGAGAGGGGGATAGGTACTCACATAGTAATGGTCTATACATATGTACCGCGGTTTTGAAAAGAAAAGAAATTTTTTCGACTCGTGTAGACTTGATTTTTAAGCATTATGTACAGGTTTGCCCCCCCCCCCCCCCCCCCCACTCTTTGAACGAATATACGACTTTTGACCCCATATTTTGAACAATGCAGTTTCCAAGTTGCGAATTCCCAATTTCCCCCCGAAATCTTTCGAGAACGTAGATTCCAAGTTCGCTATTTTTCCCCAGATTCTTGACTCCTATTTTCTGACCGAATGTAGACGTTTGACCCCAGTTTCTGGCTGATATGCAGACTTTAGACCCCAAGTTTTTGTAATTTGAATCTACCAGGGTATACCTGTCCCCATTACCCAGCAAAGTTCCCATCCTCAGGGTGAATTTTATTGTTGTTGTTTAGTCTATTTAGTATAGTACTGGGTAAATAATGAAAATGTAATTATTGGATTTCAAGACCTTTGGCCGATATACACAATAGCCACAGCAATAAGGCATTCACAACATTATACAGGTACATACACAACGTGCTCCTGCTTAAATACAGTCTAAACAGAAAGTATTCGCCAGAAGACTTTAAGTAGCATATACATTTCATCATTAATTGTGCAAGTTTATAGATAACAACACATTTGGTACTAAACACAGAATGATTGTTTTTGTAGGGAATCTAAATAATTACATTTATGTAAAAAAAAATCTTTCTTTAATACATCTCAATTCTGTTTTATTCAGCATTATATAAATAAAACAAGAACCTAAACTCTGGTCAGTGTTGATTACGTAGAGCATTGATAAGGGAACGTTTTGTGACTGCCTTAGCAGTAATCCAATTTTGCCTCATGGGAGTCATAAAACAAGTATATGTATTAGATGAACAATAATATTCATGATTCCCATGTGCTTATTACCTTTAAATAAATAATCATGAATATGTATTGTTCATTTACTACATATACATGTCTGTAAACTCTCATATGGCAACACTTGGGGACAACGAATATAACACGGGTTTCAATTTGGTGATTCTTGGAATTCGTGCTCAATGTATGTGATGTTAAATCATGCAATGACTTCCCAGAACACAGAGTTTGGGAAAATGTCTTTCTTTCCTGGATTAGAGTTACATTTTATGAGACAGACAGGATTACCATGAACGATAAACCATACAAATACTTATAATATAATTTCCAAACATTACAATTTCATACAAAATCACCAGCAACGGCATTCATAAGCATCATAAGAACAGCTCTACCATTTCAATATAACGTATGCTTATTCAGATTCCAGTTTTTATGTTAACTTTCCCTTATCATTTCAAACCAATGTACTGTCTTCGCTTTATCAAATGAAAATAGGTTCCCCAAATAAATACTGTATGAATGAATGTAGCTATTTCAATAAAAGCGTCACGGTGTATTGTTGCTTTTATTTAGAAGCTTCGCTACAACTTTCTTGTATGATATTGTGTAGTGTCGTTTTACGACCCAAAATAGATATGGTGAATCGATGAAATATGCATGAATCAGACTCTATGGATGCTGTATTAAAATTGCTACTCAGACACCACATGACGTCACACATGCCACGCTGTATCGTTCAACTACTTGACATGAAATCGAAAGTACGATGTGGAAATGCTTATCTCTGCGGAAACTACTCAATGGATATGCTTCGATAACTTTTTCCTCTCGCAACTCTGAAAACAATCATTGTACATCATGTCAATCTTTTTCAGGTTATGGAAGTGAAGATGAAAATAATCCGAGACCGAGACGACTTTTCCTCCGTGGGCAGGTGAAATACATGGCGAGTTGGAATTGTATGATATACCTGTGCAATCCATTGTAAGTCCAACAAAATACACATTAGTGAGAAAAATGTTGTTTTGAATAGCGCCCTCCAATTAGTTCTCCGACATTACTGCTACTTGAATTGAAGGAACTTTATGAGAAGGTATTTCGCGCGCTCTCTCTCTCTCAGTTTGCAGGCAAAAGCTCCCACCTTATCAAATTATGTCATGTGTATTGGACTAAATTCTAGTACCCCTGAGGCCGTTTGGTTGATTATTTTTTATCATTATTGTAAGAGACAGCACCCCAAGTGAATATAGTGTGATAACCCCATTGAAATGGTTACTACTATATTTTATTTTATTACTCTCCATAAGACGACAATAAAAAAAAATATACCACGAATCTCATAGACCTCTTGCCGGTTCCAAAATGCATTGCGCGTCTCTTTCATATAATGCCATGTATTCTGTACCGTGACGCGCATCGGGTTTGTAAGAGCTACGGGGGGGGGGGGGGGGGGTACGTGATCGTACCCTGGATTCAAGTGACGAGAACAATACTGTTTCTAACAGTGGTGGCGTTTAGTCTTTTTTTCAACAAAATCAATCACAAGTAAAGAGTTCGGTGTGTTGTTCCATCATTTCATGATTATCACGTTATTTCAAGTGTAATAAAGATAAAACAAGCATAACCATAGCATAAGTTACGTCATCCCATGCGCAGTGAATCTTAGAACGGTAAAATAGACTATTGAACACACAGACTTTCTGTATGTAAATTTTACAGCACTGTAACTTTTACCAGTGAACTATTACATAATTGTTAGTAGAATTTAGGGACGAGGTAAAATCTAATATGCCATAAAAGCATAAAATGTCCTCAAAAAAAATTTCGGTGCAGTGATGATGGCGGTGATAAATACTAGTGTTTACAGTGTCGGTGACACTGAGTCATCATCAATCACATGATATAACCTTGCAATCACGTGACTCTTTGTTCTTAACAGAATGCCAAATCTTGATGCAATGTTTCGTACTGGATTATACATCAATGATCTTAGTATGCACGACTCCAGTGTAGATCTGGTTTTGGCGGGAAGTCAACAGTCGGTAGAATTGAAGTTAGCCTTAGATCAGGTGAGTTCAAAGTTCTCTAATTACCTGAATTACATTTGGATGGGTCCCCACTCCTTAAAATGTTTTTCAATGTTTCTTTTCAGTTTAGTTGGCTATGTAATTCTGTAAAGTTGTGTGAGAATGTACCATCAATTTTCTTTCTTCTTTTGTACCTTTATTGTTTCGGTGCTTTTTGTATTTTTTAAAAATATTTTGCTGAAAATGAAGGTCCGTAAACTCTTGAAAAACAAAACAAAGGCTGTATAGGTAACTATTCCCAACATACGAAAAACGAAAAGTCACACTTACCTGACGATGACTGCTTTACGACATGAGATATTCTGAGATTGCAAGTAATTCATCTTATGAATTTGTATCATATTAACATCTGGCTTACCTGTTGCAATAGATGAAACACAATGGCTGTCGTTACAACTGAGTGGTACTAATAAATCAGTCTGTGTACTACAATCTATATACTTAGCATTAAAATTGTTCGTTTGCGTGAACTTGTCACAGATCTGTCATTCCATTGACAGTTACTGTTACTGATACTGTTACTGTTACTGTTACTGTTACTGTTACTGTTAGAACGATTTCTGACCTGACTCCTTTTGTCCTGTTGATTTGCGCGCCTTCTCTGCTCTAAACTTTGGATCGTTGTATGGACACTTTTGGATGTTCTGACCATTTTTTTCGGAACTTAATGCAAGCACTACATACATGTGTTTTTCTGCACGAGTTCCCATCTGGGCATTTTCCATCTTGATTGAATGCCTAGCAAAATTGAATGGGGTCCCATCGTTTCCAATATTTGGTTTACAGAGTTCCTTCAGATCGTGCCTGTCTCTTTCCTAAATATGAATGCCACATGTACATTTGACGTCCTGGAGAAAAGCACCATGGTATTTCAATACTGCGTCCGTCCCAGGGGTACACTGACGAGACAAACATCATTAAAATGTTCAAGTGACGTAATCGCACTTTCTTCTCCCTTTCATTGATCGCATCAGACATCAAAATAGTCGTAAATCCCTCAACGAACTCATTGATTGACATTGAGTCGTAATATATCTCTTTGCCTGCCACGTGGGGGCGTGGTTCTGCTGACACGTGTGACCGTACCAGGACACTGATATTGATTGTAGCATATCCTTTCTTGTTTGAAAGTGTTTTGACTTATCCGACTGTATGTTTTGTTCTTCCATCATGGGATGCTTTTAGAAAATCGGGAATATACTGATGTTGGGCTTCTCGTAGATTGTGTTGAAGTTGGAAGTCACCAACAGCCATCTCTCTGAGCTGGGCATGGGCAATGCTACTTTTAGGAGTCGTGCCAAAACTTTGCAAGTTTGTAGCATTTCCCAGCGACCCCATCACCGCATGTGGGCGAGTTCCCGCCTTGGTAAATGAAATTTCGTAAAGTCTTCTCCTCAGTTTTCAAGGCTCTAAACTCAGATAAAATTTCTGTAGCGAGGCTGCTCGGAAATTTATCTTGTCGCAGGTTGTCTATGCTTTTCTCCGTCTACAGCGAGATCTGACTACAGACTTTTTTCCCTGCTACGCTCGGCATGTTCATGTGTTGGTGATGACAAACATATTATAATATACGTCATCGTTCTGAAAATGAGTATCAAGTTCACTGTGTTGACACACCGATGATTTCTACAAGGCGATAACAGTAGTCACTCAGACCATCAGAAATAACCTGATGGAATTTGTGAAGATTTAAACAACAGTACCAGACGAACCGCGAACAATAACTCTGGTAAATGGGCGAGTGGTAGCGAACTGAACTGGGTCAAAGTTCATGAAAAAGTTACTCCTCTGAGGGCGCTTACCAACGCTGCCCTTCAACGGGACACATTTCGTTAATTTAAGGTTCAATATATTATACAGTACAAAAATTACAGTTGCGTTATAAGAAAAGTGTTAGGAAAATCGCAACTATAAAAAATAAATTAAATGGATCAATTTTTGTGCGAGCCTATTTAGCGGGATTTGTTGTTGTTGTTGTTGTTGTTGTTGTTATTATTATTATTATTTTGATATTCAGATGTGTAACTTTTAGATATGCAGTAAAAATTGTCTCAAAACGTATAACTTGGCTACCTCAAGTATTTAAAGCACGCATATGGATGAGAAATGGGGTTTTGTTTTAGACTGTGTTTTTATCTCAATTAATTGCTAAACGAACTACTAAAGATGTGTAAAACGTTTATTAGGCAAAAATGAAAAAATAGTATGTTTCTGATAACGCAACCTACCCTAGTTTAAGCCGCCTGTTCCATGGATCCTACGGAAATCTGATTTCTTTTCATCTCATCTTTAGGAGCAAAGAAAAAGTGCCAAACTCGAAGAAAGCATGAAGAAATTAGACATTGAGATGAAGAGAACTGATTCGTTATTGTACCAAATGATCCCTCGACAAGTTGCAGAACGTTTACGTAGAGGGGAGCCTGCACTCAGTACATGTGAGGTAGGTAGAGGGTCAAAGATCAATTTGCACGTAGTACATTTGAGGTAGGCAAAGGTCGTAGGTGAACCTGCAATACAACGTGAGGTAGGTAGAGGTCAAAGGTTAACCCGCACAACTTTAACTGAAAAAAGATAAGACTCTGTTTTTAATATTTCTTTAATTTACAAATCAAGTGTTTGGTTTTCGTTACAAGTGTATGCAAGTATAGGGCTTAATTGAAATATATACACTCTTTTAGAGACCCACTTCAGATTAGGATCAAAATCTAGGTGAGAAAACTGGTTGTTTGGCAGTACTATTAAAAAGTTGGTCCAGAAAAAGAAAATGGCCCCCTGTAATCTTATTCAGATTACACTTGTCTAATGGGATGACCCTGAATTCAAAACTAACCCTTTAAGTATTATATACTATAAATCACGTACTTCAATCATTATGGTAGATTTATTGGTGCCTATATAGTATCATTTAGACCACTGTATTATGCTTTACTTAGGAAGTGTCATGGCGCCATTTCCAGCAAAATTCAGGAAATAAAGTTGCTATCCATCTAGCGGTCCTACTTTTAAATCAATTATCAACAACTCCAATTTTCAGACCATTACTGACTATTCTCTCGAATACGTTTCCAACTTTTCTTTTTTGTGAATACAAACGTTTAAGAGATATTTTGTGTGCCTTCTAAATCCTTGATTGTTTCCTTTTTAGGTTTTCAAAGACGTCACCATTCTCTTTAGTGATGTCGTGGGCTTTACACAAATCTGTTCCGTCATTACACCAATGGCCGTGGTGTCTATGCTGAATGCAATGTATAGCAAATTTGATAAATTGACTGAACAACATAAAGTGTACAAGGTAAATACCATTGTAATTCATCTGAAAATAGTCATGACGACAAGGACGAGAAATGAGTATATATGGTTTTATGATAAAAACAACTTTACTATGTTTTCGACTCGAAAATGCAATGTGAAATAACACAGACCAAGTCTACGTTTCCAAAGTGCACAGAATTAAAGCATGTGTAAAAGGTTTGTCACTTTACGTGTGGGAAGAGATTTGTAAACACTCTGGGTAAATACAGGCAATCACTTGTGATGATAAATAAACATGTAATCAAACTTTTCGTTCATGATGAAAACTTGTTAAGATAAAATGTACATGGTCCAGAAATTTATAATAGCTAATAGATATACAAAGTATAATTCATGGTGAATTGAGTTTCAAATTCATAAGGAGCTTAGATGGGGAAGGGACAGATGTATGCATGGACAGGATGTGACGTTACGTGGTGATTATAATTATGACCAAACAGAGTGACTAGTAGGGTGGCCCAGAGATGACATAGGAACAATACATTTGTGGAAGAAATAATTATTTTTTTGAGAGCAAAATATTCAGTACAAGGATAAAAAATTTCATTCATAGGACAAAACATTATTTTTTTGGTTCAAAATAGAAATATCAAAGCAAAAAGTTCAAATTTGTAAAGACAAAACTTCCTTTTACAAAGCAGAAAATTTATTTGCATAACAAGATTTTTACTTCTTGAGGCCAAACATTTTTTTTTTACAGATCCAAAAAATTTTTGAGGCCAAAACGTTTTTTTCCAGATCAAAAAAAAATTTTGAGGCCAAAACCTTTTTTTTTCAGAGCAGAATTTTTTTTTGTATAACAAAAGTTTTACTTCTTGATGCCAATTTTTTTTTATAGCGTATCAATTAGGCATTAGGCAGCACGATGTGTTTACGTCTCACACAAGGTTTGTTTCTTACAGACACTGCTATGTGTGCAAGCATATAAATGATATATTTTATCTCACTGTGAACACAAATTAACACCACTGTTGGATGAAGCAAGGAAGATCCAATCACAGAGTTTGTTATTTGTATTCACAGTGAGATCAAATGTAATATTTCAGTGCCTACATTTTGTTTAAGAGCAATTACGGTTGTGTGAGATGTGAAGAGTCCATTGTACAACAAACTCTATAATCTTTCTGGTTTGGTAGAACGTCTGTTTAACATATGTTATTAAATGAGCATTTTTGAAATATTGTCCTAGAATGGTTCTTAAGTCGAGGGATGGAAAATAAAGTAACTTGAAATGTTAGCAGTATTCTGATTGGTCACGTGTGCACCAGTAAATAGCCCACTTATTATGTAACATATTATGTTACAATCTACCATAGGTTGAAACCATCGGTGACGCATACATGGTTGTGGCAGGAGCACCAACTAAAACCAAATACCATGCTGAACACATCTGTGATATGGCATTAGATATGGTATTATGTATGATGGGGCTACAGGACCCTTCATCTGGGGACAACATGAAAATCAGGATTGGTAAGTTTTGGGGTGTATTTCTTTCCATAATTTACACATGCTGTCCTGCCATTGTTTTGGACAGGACCACCAGGGGTAGTTACCAAGTAAGCATGGCAAAGGAATCTTATATAGAATTGCAAATTTTGTAAAAATAATCTAGCATTTTGGCATTAAAAACTGATGTAAATCATAATAATAAGAGATTATGTCCATTTCCAATCACTGTTTAATGGACAGGTAATAATGAAAATATTTCAGCCTGGATAAATCAACACTCATGAATTATTCCCGAGGCAGATAAATTTTGAAATGATAAACTAATGAAAAGTACACACCACATTGTACGCTTACTTGTACACTTGACCTCAATTTGTCAATCTACTGTTGGTGCATGTCCACACCGTCATAAAGCGAGTTTGGTTCTGTCTAATAAGTGTCAACACTCTATCAACAACTTTCAGGTCTTCACTCTGGTATGGTTGTAGCGGGCGTCGTCGGTTTAAAGATGCCTCGTTATTGTCTGTTTGGCGATACAGTCAACACAGCATCACGAATGGAAACAAGTGGTGAAACCATGAAAATTCACATGAGTCAGGCAACCAAAGATTACCTAGAGCAGGCACCCTACGTTACGGTTTGCAGGGGAACACTTGACGTCAAGGTAATAACAGGCAGGCTGGCAGGGAGGGAGGGAGAGAGAGAGAGAGAGAGAGAGAGAGAGAGAGAGAGAGAGAGAGAGAGAGAGAGAGAGAGAGAGAGAGAGAGAGAGAGAGAGAGAGAGAGAGAGAGCGAGAGAGATTGTCAATATGTTACACAACTCCATACAGACATTGTATCATAACGATATCTTCCTATATTATCTGCATTGCAGGGAAAGGGTAATATGAACACGTACTGGTTAGAAGGCAAACGGCGGAAGTCTATGGGCAACATCGACATACATGTATCACCTGACTGGGGTGATAAACATGAAGTCATTAAAATAAAGGGTCCTACTGTAAAGGAGTTCCCAAAAGAGAAAGTTGATGATGAAGAATATAAGAAGGACTTTCCGATGTCTGCTGTTCAAAGGAGATCAGACGTACATTTACCAATTTCAAGTATAGAGGATTTTTGCTCAATGAACAGAGATTTTACACGTCTTATGGCAGATACGCCGGACGAATTTCGACAACGGTCGTCATCGGCGAACTCATGGACGATGGCATCCACACGTCCAAAAACAGAGGCTGAGACAAAATCACCGAAAAGACGACGAAGTTCTGTTGCTTCGTTCCGATCTGCCTACACACCAGTTAGCTTTTCTGATGTAGAAAGTTTGAGTGAACAAGGCCCAACAATGTTAGAACTAGAGGAGCTAGCCCAAAATCAACGAGACCGTGAGTTACATAGAGGAAGAAGTGTTCAACGATCTCACTCTTCAAGTCAGATAGATGATGAAGGTGTTAGGCAGACATTTTGTGACTTGGATTATATCACCCAGAAAAACCATCTTGTCGATATGAAGTCATTACAATCATCGAGCAAAACGTATGGTGGAGATCATCAACCCGGTCCGTCGAAAAATGATGACGATGATGATGATGAAGTTGTGAGGTCAGTAGTAGCAAACGGAGAGCACAACAAACAAACAGACTCAGAAGCTGTCCTATCGTCTGTCACGAATGTGAATGATGTGGCGCCAAACAAAACTGGAGGGAAATCTAAAGTTGACAGAGGAGAATTAAACGGTAACATTGACAACCATCACCATGGATACAAGGAACCGGTAACTGATATTATGACTCAGTCAGAGGAAGACACCAGGAGACTTACACCTCGTAGCGCGACCTGTTCATTGCTATAGTGATGATCAAAGAATATAGATCAAGAACAATAATTTGGAAGGAGACGGCATTCCACACTAAGATAATATACTAGTATTCAGCGTTGCCAAACACTGTCCAGTTTAGGTGTTCAATGACCTTTGACATACACAAGGACGTTCATTGACCTCCAACATGGACAATTTGACATGCAAATTCACAAAATTCATCACATTTTTTCAGACAACTGTTTAATTACTTTTTTTGCTCATTTAATATATGTACCTCGGATAGAATTGTTTAAAGTTCCTGCACTTACTTTATTCAAAAAAGCCCATCCTCAGTTAAAATAAAGAACATTGAAGGTTTACCATGCTGACATTTGACCAGTAAATAGAGTTAAAAGTGATATTAAACAGAATCGTTGTTTTACTTCAAAGGACCAGGAACAAGCTTTCCTTTGACACAGTTGGGAGAGAATTGAATAAGGGAAATTGTTGCTGAGGTTCATTATAAATAGATGTCGAAAATTCCTTTTTTGAATATTTACTTCGAACGAAAGTGTATTCTGTTAACCATTATACGTGTGGCAAAACAAAGAACTCTTTATGCATATTTCATTAACATAAGGCACAAATATTTATTTTCAGATTCTGTCCCCAATTTTTCAGGTTTCATGTCAGCTTATTTACACATGTCAAATATGGGATACATTTTATTTTTTAACACAAAAGTGAGACATGTAAATATAATGTAAATATACAACTTATAGAGATTTCGTTTGCCTTATTTCTTGTATTTCACTTGTTTTCATAATTTCATTTGCTACAGGGTCACTATTTCGTACTCATTATCGTTATCAAACATGATTTAAAATAGTGTTCCTTGAGAGTCGTGTATCCCTGTAAATGTGCATATGCAATACAATGGATCGTTGACCTGGCAAACCTTCTCGCCACACAGCCTGCGAACTCGACATTTCAAAGTTAGGATCATTGATGCCATGCATATCAGCTGATTGGTTGAATAAGTCACATGGTGCCTACATTATGTTGATTAAGTCACATGATGTCAATATTATGTTAGGTCACACAATGTTTATATTATGTTGATTAAGTCACATGATGTCTATCATATTATGTTCAGTAAGTCACATGATGTCAATATTATGTTGAATAAGTCACATGATGTCTATCATATTATGTTAATTAAGTCACATGATGTCAATATTATGTTGATTAAGTTACATGATGTCTATATTGTGTTGATAAAACCCCATGATGTCTAAATTATGTTTAGTAAGTCACACGATGTGTATATTATGTTGATTAAGACACATGATGACTATATTATTGCTATGAAATAAACAAGCTTGAGTTTCCGAAAAATCTGTTCTTTATTGAAATTTCACCAAAAGTTCAGTCCCACACAGGACACCTTCTTCAGGGATAGGCCGGAGATCACTGATAAAAGTACACAACATGTAGCAGTCAAGGCTCAATATATATTTTATGTTGATTAAGTCACATGATACCTATTCTATGTTGATTTAGTCACATGATGTCTTTTAGGGCAGTAAAGTAATGTCTAACTATGTTACTTTTGTCGGCTCAGGATGCTACTTATACATTTGTACATTTTTTACAACATTATGTTCACTCATTTGCATGAAAAAGTTTTGGTCCATGATTTCTCATTGAGCTAGACGGTGGTAAAGAGATTATTCGATAACATGGATAGCATCTAGACTACTACATAGGCTTCAACATGCGTACATAAAAACTGTCACATAACTAAATACACAATTATTACATATGAACGCACAATTATTCACAAACAGAGGGTAGTACATAAAAAATGGTAAATATTTAACAACAACAAAATCAGCTCAGTCAGATTATTCTTTAAGCAAGCACAAGTGCCATGGAAACAAGTGCCATGGAAACAAGTGCCATGGAAACTTTCAGAGTTTGTATATCACATGAACTCTGACCTCACTACAATATTGTACTCAGATTGCCTGTGTGGAGTAGTTTAAAATCTTCATTGGGTTATATACATTGATTTTCACCTTCTATAGGTCACATGACATGCCCCCCATTGAGATCAGGTCTAAGGCATTATTAGCTAACCACTGTATTTACACTTTTGAAATTTATCCCAGGATGTAAAGGTTATTAATAGAAACTTTAATTGAATATATTGTATTGTATATGTTGTTGTTTTGTTTGCTGTTTGGTTATTAAATACCCCACCAGCATTACAATCAAAGATGTTGTTCTTTAGTGCAATTTCAACTGAATGTGGGTTATCCTATCAGATTACGAGTCAATATGGGTTATCCAATCAGATTTAACAACTGATGATGGGTTATGTTCAGATTTGACTGAATATGGGTTATTATTAAAATCAGATTTCACAGAATATGGGTTATCCAATCAAATTCGATTGAATATGCATTATCCAATCATATGCCACTGTTTATGTGTTACCTTATCAGATTCAACTGAATATATACTATCTATTCATATTAGACTGAACATGGGTTATCAAATCAGAATCAATTGAATGTGTTATACAATCAGATTCAACTGAAGATGCATTGTCCAATGAGATTTAACTGCATATGGGTTATCCAATCAAATTTTACCTGGATATGGGTTATCCAATCAAACATGTGTATATAGTCAATTATGATAATTTACACAAGTGATAGGGGCTATTCTAGAGTATTTTAACTATGTCACCTTTGACCCCTATCAATAATTTGAACTTTGTAAACTATCACTTTTATCGTTGTATATTGTAGTACTTTGTATTGTGATAAATAAAATTATATTGGAATATTTTGTCAATATGCACATAGAAACTTTTTCAGTTTTCAATGATTTGCATGTATATTACTCACACATACACTTTACCATGAACACCTGATGTATTTAGGGGTTTTATTTTCTTACACAGAGAGAGAGAGAGAGAGAGAGAGAGAGAGAGAGAGAGAGAGAGAGAGAGAGAGAGAGAGAGAGAGAGAGAGAGAGAGAGAGAGAGAGAGAGAGAGAGAGAGAGAGAGAGAGAGAGAGAGAGAGAGAGAGATTACTATGAGACTATAGTTGTGCTTAATGTGGCACATATCTGTAAGAAATAAAGACATTCTCATAAACTGTGGGGTCTGGAGAATCATAGTTTAACAACATATAAATTATGCACAATTGCCAAGAAAGGACAACTTGAAACTTTTGTCACCTTCTAGCAGTGGTCCAGTGTTGCCTAATGTGAATCAGTAGTCACGCATATACATTAGATAAACAATGAATATTCATAACCCTTAAGTACAAATTACTTACAGATAAAGTTGTGACTATTCACTGTTCATCTAATAAGTATGCATGTCTGCTAATTCCTGTGAGGCAATGCTGGTCCAGTGATAGCACAAGATGGAAAATGAGTTTCAATACAGTTTTTCATGGCAATCAAGTAGAATTTATGTGATCTAAAATCATAAAGTGACTCTCCAGAACCCAAAGTTTATGAAAATACCTTTGTTTCCTGGTATGACTGTCCCATTTAAAAGTTGTCTGAGGTTAATAATCAAATTATGATTGCAAGCAAACAAACAATACATGATGCATTTGGCAATATACAACTTTAAAATAAGAAAATTTAATATAATTCCAAAAGTTTAACATCACACGATTGCAAAGAATGTTTAGAGGCAAAAGTCTTTTAAAAAGACTTCACTCATTGTGACTGGAGTTCTCTAAGTAAGTGTGATATGCATAGGCAGGTTATGTTTTCACCTGACTGCACACTAAATGTTTTATTACATATTTTATTACATTTCTGTCTACCTGAAATATGATGAACTTTTTATTTTTTACTGAGCACAGTTCAGTCCATGAGTTCAGGTTCGATGGTTCAGTAGGGTACAATTATTCCTACTTTTGCCAAACTATGATATAGTTGTTCTTTCAAGTCAGACCAGTGTTTATTTCTACCAAACTGCACTAGATGTTTTGGCACAGTTCATTGTTCTTTTCTGCCTAACTGCACTAGACTAGCTTGTTTCAGTACAGTTCAATGTTAATTGCTGCCTAACTGTATGACAAAAGTATGCAGTTCAGTGTTCTTTTTAACTAAACTGCACTACAGTTGATGTTTCATTCCACTGTATGTCAAGGCCCATTTCCTCCTAACTTCAGTTGGGCAGATTTGGTTTTCTGTTTATTTGGCTTTCCTCCTAGTAGGTGCTGATGACATTTTTGACATGGGCTGGATCGTTTGACTGCTTTGAGTTGGATCATAGTAAAATGTTTGAGGCACTGGACCAACCCCAGCTTCTCTGTGTTTCCTAGCTCTAGTGTTACCATGATCTTCTAGTTGAGCTGCGGCTTTAGCATTATTCCAACCTACAAGAAGTATTCAAATAGAATTCTGTTAGGACACATGAACAGAATACAAGGCACTACACTGTCGACCTTGGATGACACCCATCTGAGAGAGAGAGAGAGAGAGAGAGAGAGAGAGAGAGAGAGAGAGAGAGAGAGAGAGAGAGAGAGAGAGAGAGAGAGAGAGAGAGAGAGAGAGAGAGAGAGAGAGAGACACATAGAGAGGCAGAGATAAACAGATACTGACAGTGCAAAAGAGATACATACATACATACATACATACATACATACATACATACATACATACATACATACATACATACATACATACATACATACAGAGACAAACACACACACACACAGCAGCAAGAGAGAGAACTATGTACATATTACACATGCAATTGATTTTAAAAACTAATTATCACATCCTCCTCACCTGAAGTCATACTTTTCAGCAAGCCTCCAGATTTCTTGACATCATCCGGGTTCTGCCTTACTTTATCCGGAATATTGAAATATTTTCTAAATTTTGGTATTCGAAGTAATCCTACTTGTCCAAGTGTGATGAAATTGGATGCACACCAGTATGTAAATACTGCCTAATTTATCGACACAGAATAAACAGAATTCATGAATATGTGAGGAGTTAATTTATTTTTTAACAGGATGAGTATAATAAAAGCACATATGTTTATGGTGGCGATGAAAAGTGGATTTTTAGTCCGCAAGCATATACCATATCTTTATACCGGTATGGCATTGCATTGTTTGTTTTCTTTCTATCCCGAATACTTAAAATCCTGGCGAGGTGGGGGTGGGGGTACTCAGCTGGGGTACATGGCTGGGTAATGGTTACACGTGTAGATTCAAATTACAACGACATGTGCTACAACATAAAGAGAAAAATCTGGGTTATAATAGTCTACATTTAAACAGAAACTAAAGGTCAAATGTCTACAATCTGCCTGAAGAAAAGAGTCAACGGCCTTGGTAAAATTTGAATATCATCAACCTGGAAAGTATGTTTTGAAAAATATGAAATTTGTAAAGAATTGTCAAAGCATGGTTCATAACTCGAGAGCTTGTCCCATTTATAGGCTCATTTGGTTCAGTGTTAGTACAGGAGGAAACCAGAGTACCTGGGGAAAACCTGTGTTGTATGGTAGAGTCAAACTGAACGTCACTCTTCAAACTTTCAGCATAGTAAATTAACAAAAACACTGAATGGGTTTGAACCCCAACCACAGTGGTAAGAGGCAAGTGGTGTAACCACTCAGCCACTGACGACCTGTTCATATGTCTATACCCATACTATATGACCCCAATCCCCACCCCCAGTATTCTGCATCCCTACCACACCAGTGTTCTCCCTAGTATAGAGGCAAGGATGGTCGGTAAATTTCATACAAATAACATAGTAATTTGCATAATAATGTGCATCATGATCAACATATAATATGAATGTCTTTAACATTATAACAAACTCTGACATGTTTATATTTAACACATACACATGGACATTGAGATCACCCATTTCTCTTCATGTAATAATACATTACTACAGCTCAAGGACAGGAGACCACTTTGCAGCATGACAGAAACCTGCTAAGCATGGCAACCTGGGTGGTACTTCCACCACTCTCACCCTTACACAGATGTCCAATACTTACTGATGGCATATGCATAATGAATGGGAAAATACCAATTGGTAATAATCTAAATACAGTCTTCATATTCTCTGCTTGTGGATTCTGTACTCCAGTTTCCCCTCCCAGCTGTACCAAGACATTTAAAAAATAAAAACAGTTAGTCATAATTAATTTAATGAAATTTGTTCCACTTCTTGGCTGTACAATGATATTCACCAAAACAAAAGTGTCTATTCACTGGCAATTCATTTAATGGCACTTGTTTGTGCAATAGTATGACCCATGTGAAAATACACCACTTGAAATTCAAGATAGGTGTATATTACTGGTCCTGGTTGTAGTCTTTGGTCCAGCTTTGATGGCAGTGGTAATTTAAAATCTAAAGGGAGATGTGAGAAATAAGGATAACAAGTCTTCATCAAAGACACACTCTCTTCAAGTACTTTACTTCTGTGTAATATAAAATACTATTTTTTAACTATAGATATGGCCCACATGAAGTCAAATATATATGTGTATGTATATGTTGTGAAACAAAGTGACATGCATATGTCCCATAAGAGATGTCACCTTTGTACCAGGGTTGAACGAAATTGGATATTGCATGTCTGTGAAATGATGTATTACACACGCACACACACACACACACACACACACACACACACACACACACACACACACACACAGACGGAATTCATCATAATAGCCCTCCTTCAGAGGACTAAAAACCAAAATACTGATATTTTTTAGTCATAATTTACCTCAATAGATGCCATCATTGTTAGACTTGCTGTAACAGGCAGTATGTAGTATGGGTCAGCAACAGTCAGATCTGTAAACCAAAATAAACCACCGCACTTCATGCTATCTACAGGAAGCATTGCCATTTTACGTAGACCAATGAAAAACGAGATAAAAATTGGAGCCTGTTGACAAAATAAACATTATTCTTTTAGTTTGTCTTCTCTAAGTGTTTATTTCAATGTCTGTTATCACTGTATAGACAAGTATGGTGACATGTTGTATGTTGGCCACAGTGCAGTTTATCCCTAATACCAAAGCTATCCCTAAATGCTCTCATGCGAGTGCATTGACTTTAAAGGACTGACTGATAGCACAATACACACTATTCAAACAAGAAACAGGAGGAAATCAGAGTACCTGGGAAAACCTGCATTGTTCATCAGGGTCAAACTGAGCATCAAACTTCTTAATAGGGAGCTTGCAATCCAGACTGAGCATGCTCAGACGCAAAGGACTCTAGGATTATATGTGGTTATTGTAATACCTAATGTGGAGAAACTGATAAAATCAACCTCCCACAATTGTCAAGGTTAATATGAATTGATCATTTGTGGTTACAAACAATGTATCAACATTGTTTACAATACTAATTGATTAGTATTTATTATCACATTTCCCATGATGCAACATTCAACATGGCGGGTTTGCAAGTTCCCTATTACATACGGACCAGGTTGATTTTTTTTATCAAACCCAGCTGATGCTTTGCAGGTTTACACTCAGACTGTAAAGGTAGGAGTTGTATGAGATAACCTCTTAACCATCAACAGGCCAATAAGACCAATCTGATACAAATTCTGATGTAGAAATACACCTTGATTTCTTTATTTACCTTTATATTGTTGTTTATTTACTTTTTTTGTGTGAATGCCTTGAGGTGTGGTGATCACTCCAACATATGCTGATCTATGATTCATAGACATTATAAATGCATTGAACTGTATTTCTTACATCAGATTTTCACCAGATTGGGATGACACATAACATCATTATCTCTACTGACTGTAAATATGTACATGTACATCGTAATATAAAATCCACACTAGATGAAACTTACCTGTGCTAATGGCACTAGGAAATTTTTCAAAGGGTTCACTTTATTAGTTTTCATGAATGTTTGCAAATCATGGTTGGCCCTGGCAACTACATTGGGTGGAAAAAAAAAACATCTCATGAAACTAAAATTCAAATTTTACGAGTAGATGACATTTTCTTTCTCTTTTTCTTTCATATGTGTCAAAGTATTTGTGTGCTGCAGTGCATACATGCATCTGTAAATGTACTGTACCTGATACCCATATAATTAGTACTATACACAGGGCTTCATAAAAAATGGGGAATTCATTAGGTTTTTAACATTGGTTCATTTTAAAACGATGGCCACATACAGTATTTTAAAAAAGAAAGCAAAATTCACCATGTAATCAGTGAACTCACAGCAATGAATATGATTTGCAATTCAATTAACTGTTTTCTTTTTGCACTGGATTTTAAATTTGAACTTGAAGGTAACAAACACGATGTCATGTACATGTATGTATGACATTTGCTTAATAAAAAATACTGGTACAGTAAAACATCAGAAGGTGAATATATATGTAATGGTTTCATACAGGAATCCATTTACATATATTTTACAATAATTGGTGAATAACAAGTGTAGTTGCACCTCGTTAGTACAAACCCAGTTACAACAAACACTAGTCGAAGGTACCGATCTCATGCCATTGTTTGCTGTATATCACAATGTTTAGAATGAACCATGGTATAGCGAAAAACCTTGTTTACAACGAACTGATTTTCCATCAGAAAACAATGGTTTTTTTTTGGACACCTACATGTACACGTTGAACATTTTAACTTTATCGTAGTGCTACAAAAGGATGAAACTACAACGACAACAAAAACATGGCTCTTCACTTGTCAACAGTGTGAGTACAGGCATTAGGCGATTAACACCACATAGTTACAGATGTCTATATTCAAATTATTGTGATTGCAAAGTTCAAATGATCAAAGTTAGTCTAGTTTACGTCATGTGAAGACTGTTGAAAATTTAATGTCAAACCCAGCACTCTGTCTACTACCCTGAAGAAGAAAGCTGACGTTTTGAAGAGCACAACAAAAACAATCTGAGTTGTAAGCGATCCATTTCTCTGCCATGTTGAATAGCGCCCAATGTAAGCCATGTTGAATAGCACCCCAGTTATCAGTACATTAATAACAAAATACGGATATAGCGAACTAATTTCCTAGACTAGTCCCAAGCTATTCGTGGTTACGAGGTTTGACTGTACATGTATGTACAGGTATTTTACAACATGAAAAGGGAATAACATGCCAGGAAATAAAGACATTTTCATAAACTATAGATTCTGGGCCAGTGCATGATGGGAGTTAACAGAATAATATATTCATGGTTGAACAATGAATATGTATGAGAGATATTTTACACTGAGAGGATTCATGAATAAATTATTTTTGCTTGATGTCTCACGGGTCATGTAAAATCATGAAATGACTCTCCAGAACAAAAACACAGTTTATGAAAATGTCTCTAATTCCTAAAGTGATGTTCCCCTTTAAACCAAAAAAACGTGTACAACGTACAAAAAGTGAAATTAACATATTGTACTTACTGTCCATATTACTACCAGTACTTTTTGCTACTGTTAGTTTATCTGTGAGTTTCTTCATCCTTGGCATATTATTATTTAGATTGGCTGAATATCTCTGTCCTTTTATTACAATCGGAAATATTAAAATTCTTGCTACAACAGTCCCTGTAAAGAACAATTGGAAACATCAAAAGCCTGATCATGATATTCCCTTAAAACGTCAACAGCCTTACTATATTAGCCTGTAATTTGACAGTTATTAACAAGCAATGGTTGCACATCTTAGAATGTACATGGTACCAAAAATAACTTAAATTAATGTCAATTATTTCTACTCAGTTGCAATCCCTATATTTAGAAACAGTATATATGAGAGCCATGTAAAACTTTTTTTGTGCAAAATGGGACGAAAACAAGAGCTCAAAGACAGTGCTCCTTACTGCAGTTTGAATTTCTCACATATGTATAAATTACCCACAATTCTCTTTATATACTGGACGTCTGTATTTACACTAATAACAGACAGCATAGAACAATATCTAACAACTATTAATTATCCTTTATTTAATGACATGACATTATCTATGAATACAAAAACATAAAGGTAACCATGTCAGTGTGATTAGAGAATATTGTTATGTAATCAGATATGGATAGTTTCGCTTCCATAGTATCAGTTAAGGACATAACTCTAGATGGCCATGGTAGCAAATATTTACAATTGGAAGATAAGTGATTACTTGCATCAGTGCATGCACATACTAGTGGTATATCATTTGTAGTGCAATACCAAAGTTATTATAACATTCCTATATGTAATTACCATGTAATCGTTCAATGTACACAAAATCATGTGGATGAAAAGCATGTACTAACAAAATCAATTATTTTAAATAAACATACATATACATGTACATGTATATTACAGTACCAGTACACAAGGTTGTGTAAGTGCCATGGCGAAAGTATGACTATTTAGGGTATTTCCACTAGTGACTGTGGTCTTTTCTGCTATACTTGCTTTGCTCATGAATGGCAGTACATCCACAGAGAACACAACAAGCCGTCATGCACATACTCTAAATATGCCACATGGCATGAGTGTATCATGTTGTTCTAGTACATACAATATTACATTACTAAATCTTACCTACAATGATGGCACTCCACCAAGGTAAATGTAAATTAATATGTAAAAATTCCAATGCACTTTGCATCAGACCAACTGGGGTCCAACTACCAAGACCTAACTCAGAAAATGGAATTTCTTGAAACTGTTGTGTAACTTGGGTGACATCTGCTGTTGGTGATGCTGCCATTGTTACAGTTGCTGGATCTATCTGTGATACCTGTCAGTTGATAGAAAATATTAACATTGTCTGTCAATTGACACAACATATCAACAGAAAAT
This sequence comes from Glandiceps talaboti, assembly GCF_964340395.1. Taxonomy (NCBI): domain Eukaryota; kingdom Metazoa; phylum Hemichordata; class Enteropneusta; family Spengelidae; genus Glandiceps; species Glandiceps talaboti. The sequence continues at coordinate 15,319,335 of NC_135565.1, read as the reverse complement.
ATCAACATTGTCTCTCAGTTGACACAAAATATCAACATTGTCTGCCAACTGCTACAAAATATGGACAATGCCTGTAAGTTGACACAAAATATCAACAATGTCTGTCAATTGAAACCAAAATTCAGATACCAGTTGACACAAACTATCAACACAGTCTGACTATGACACCAAATATCACTTAGGCTGGGAACCAATCTGAGGGCGATCAGGCTAAAAACGTAAACATCTACTACGAAGGTCAATTCAAGCTAAATAACGATGGTAAGATAGCAATGCACGATTAGCCGACATCTACATCGGATTTTAATCAGATTGGCTGGGAACTAACTCAAAATATTAAGTGTATGTTAATTGACATAAATTATCAATATAGAATCAATTAACACATCTCATAACAATACTATAACTGTAGTTCACACGTTACCTTGGCTGTTACATCAGTGACTGTACTTCCTATAACTGGAGATGATGCACCATCACTGCTATGTCTAACCATACCACTTACTCCTAAAACTCGCCATTGGCCTCTGGTACCGGTAAACTTAGTAAAAATATTACCTCCATTGCTTTGAAGTATCAGCTGTCTTGGTTGCCATGACAACCTCCTCGTAACCTAAATATAACAAATTCACAATTAATCATCCAGACTATACATTGTGGTGAGGGACCTCCCAACTTAATATATTAATATTAATATTCATGAGATAATCAATATTCATGAGCTAATTAATATTCATTACCATGGAAGAACTAACAATTACAGTAAAGAATAATCACAAAATTTACAAAGTCCAGTGTCACCCCCCCCCCCACCCCCCACCCCCCCCCCCCCCCACCCCCAGTCCTTGACACCTAGGCCGTCATGCTTGGCAGGTTTCTGTCATGCTTCAAAATATTCTACCATCCTTGATAATCTTTGAATTACAATATTATAATAGTACTTTCAAATGAAGACAAATGGTTGATCTCATTGTCCATGTGTGTGTATTAAACATACATGTAAACATGACAGAGTGTGTTTCAATGTTGAAGACATATTTACTTATATCACTAAATGATCACGTGATCTTGATGTGTAATGAAAACAAAAATTCGGAATGTAAGCAGCAGCTACATGTACACACAACCACAAATAACTGAATAACTGGAGGTTGGAATCCATTCTCAGTCAGAGATCTATGAGCTCTCGATCAAACAATGGGCAACATGGGCAGATGCCAGCACTTCTGGAATTAGCACCTTGAAAATAAGCAAATTGTAAATGAATAGTTTTGCTTTCTTCCTTCCCAATCTCCATGGCAACCTGTCAAAATGATTGTTCAAACTTCGCTGCTCAATAAGATATATGACCTTGACTTCAGGATCATAAATTTGTATGTTTTAATTTCAATAACTATTAAATGACAGTTTGAGTCCCCAGTCACTGTGTGCTTAATTTCAACCACCAGCTTCTCACGAGACACGTTAATGCAGGCTTGCACATATCATGCGATATATATTTTCCCAGATACAGGTACATCGTACTATTAATATTGCACGGTTGAGAGCACTTGGATCTCTCACAGAAAACGAAGTCATAGCGACCAAAATACATCTGACTCCGGTCTCAAGATAGAGTTACATCGTAATAATCGATTCGATGGCGTGCAAACTGGCAGTGTAATATCGATTAGACGTCTAAATTTGGCCCGGGCAGGCCAGATGTGTCCCGGGCAGTAATATATGCGGTAGCCATGCAATGTCTGTAACACGCCAGAAAATTTAAGACTGGAAAAGCAGCAATCGGGGGCTTGAATCCACTAAACTTTGGTCAATATATATTCGAAGTGGGCCAATGCACATAAATATCGACTTTTGAGTGCCATTTGGCCTCCAGTTTGCTCCCGGGCACTTCTTGTATCTCCCGGGCAGTCTCGGCCAGTAATTAGTAGGACCGGTGTAACACTGCTTGCATACGGAGTAATTCGTCGGGACTCGATGCCATCCGGGATTGAACTAGGTGAAGTCAACCGCGCGATTTCATGGTTTCACCTGTCTGAAAAGGTCAATGTGTTTACACTGTATGCTAAATCTCGTGGAAAAAATTGAGAAACATACTCACCATTTGCCTATGAGATTGTTTTAGAATACATCGTATTTTTGCCCCACGCCAGGCCATGAAGGCAGACATCTTGGAATATGGAAACACACTGACAACAGTGTGTATATTTCAGATCGTGGGTTCGTCTATACACGGTGTAGAGAAATCATAATATACCATATTGAAATAGAAATATTGTTTCAATATTTTTGGTATGAGCAATAGCTATTTGATTTAAACGATACATCGATGGCACTTAAACAGCTTTGACAATATTTTTGAAATGCAATTTCTGTGACAACGAGCAATGTTCTAAATATAATGGTCACTAGCAGTAGCCCTCTACGGCAGAAATCATGAACCAGCTCAGAACGTTGCCTGTGACACACATCACTACAATCTGTTTCGAGTAGCTCATATAAGTGGGTTGGGGAGTACCACTGACCAGGTCTGGTAGGGGTGTGCGGTCAATGCTGCCAACCCCAGACCCATTTAAATTTTCAGAAGACCCCATTTTAGATGAAAATACGCATGTGATTAAATCACTTATGAATCACCAATATGACAATTCTCTCTCTCTCTCTCTCTCTCTCTCTCTCTCTCTCTCTCTCTCTCTCTCTCTCTCTCTCTCTCTCTCTCTCTCTCTCTCTCTCCGTATCACATTTGAAATAAGATTGCAAATACCCTCTAGTTCGACTATCACACTCCTCCCTAACCCCCTAATTCTAGCTCACCCAAACAAACACAGACATGTGCACGTGCGCGTTCACACCTCCAGTTCATTTTCGCCAATACTGTTGCCTATATGCAAATTTGCAGAGGAACCAAATTCATTTGCGGAGGAACCAAATTCAACTGACGAAAAACTAATTTTGGACTCGAAAATTGCCAATCATGTTGCGAACAAATGAATGAATGGATGGATGGATGGATGGGTGGGTGAATGAATGGATCTGATAGATAGATGGATGGATGGATGGATGGATGGATGGATGGATGGATGGATGGATGGATATATGGATGGATATATGGATGTATGGACTAATGAATGGATGGGTGAATGGATAGGTGGGTGGGCCATGGGGATTGATGGGTGGGTGGTTGGTTGGGTGAACGGATGGATGGATCGATGGATCAATGAATGAATGAATGAATAGATGGATGAATGAATGAATGAATGGAGAGATGGATATATGGATGGGTGAATGTATGTATGTATGTATGTGTGTATGTATGTATGTATGTATGTGTGTGTGTGTATGTATGTATGTATGTATGTATGTATGTATGTATGGATGGATGGATGGATAAATGAATGGATGGATGGGTGGATGGATGGAGATATGGATGGATGGATGGATAAATAGATGGATGAATAGGTGGGTGGGTGGGCCATGGGGATGGATGGATGGGTAGGTGGGGGATAGATGGGTGGGTATGGACAGATGGTGGATGATATGACACATGTAAAAGACACTTTTTATATAAACTCTTACTTTGACATTGTACCATGTACCAAAATACCATGATATAATGTGTACAGATAACCAAATCATGGCAGATAAATCAGTGTGTGTAATCTGATGGTGTTACACCAGAAGTAAGGATATAAAGAAAATCCCTGCACATCAGTTTTGAAATCATATTTGTTTATTATAATATTAGTAAATTACAATTTGACTTTGTAATAAACTTCTGATAAAATAGCAATTGTTCACCTGAAGATCAGACCATTGCTATGTAGATTTCAAGGTATACAAATTCTAACTATGGTGGCAATTTGCCATGATATTATTATCCACATTGTAAATATGCAGTAATGGAGGGATAGGTTCATGCTAAATGTAAACACAACAAGGAAATTCAAGATACATGTACAATACTTTTGTATGTGAAAGCGCCCTCATACGCGTATACATTAAATCTTTTGTTTTTATACTTGTCTATCTAAAGGCAGTAACAGTGTGCTCTTTGACAGTAGGTTTTATAAACGGTTCAAGCAAATAGAAATATTTAAAGTCACAAATGCTGTAAGCACACATAGCTTTGATAGGAAAATATCCAAAAAACATAACATTATATTGACAAAATGTTACATCACTGCTACAAAATGCTTTGTACTTACTACAAAATTTTACATAATTTGCTAAATTAATCGACAGTACCCAATAGTTATTAACTTTCATGTAACTTCATACGAACTTACATCCGCTGTTCCTAAAGTTACACACAGGTCAAAGATAACAGTCTAGAGCTATTTTGAACAAGGCATAAATAACTTTGTACCAGTGTTTTTGTTAAGGGCAGTAAGTAGGTGAAATTTGTTCTCAAGGTATTTTATTGGGATTCGCCATAGTACAATTGAGTATGTACATGTCTATGTACAGCTACGTTTTATAATATTAAACATCTCTGTTGCCATAGCAAAAAACACTGGTGTACTGTATATACAGTAGACTGCAAAATATGTTGCGTCATGCCACCATCATCATCGGCCTCCTCTCTCCGGAAGTGAGAGGGGTTGCACCGATGTGTGAGGGCGCCCTGTCGTGGTGTACTTACAGACTTTATATAGAGCTGAAGTTGTAGGAAATAAGACATGGTACAGTGATAGTAAACAACAACATAAAATAACAATACTTATTGAAAGAATGGTTCCAGCTAATGTGTCTTAAATATTTGGCAGTGAAAAGGTGTTCAAATACGGTCATGGTATAAACAATATACAACAGTGACAAGTCAGCTATCGGAAAGCTAAGACACAAACAAACTTTTTGCTGCAATATAAACTGTAAATCATAGTAAATAGATGTTGATGTAATTACACACACAGTAGGGTGGCATTTCTGATAGTAAGTTTCCTCAAGTGATGGCACATTCAACCTCATTCAATGTTGACACTATCTTAATGACAGGGTGATTATATCCATGTAATCAAGGCACAGCTATCACACACTTGTGCAATATACCACATGTAACAAAAACATTTTTAGTCTGCATCTATCGTAAGTTATGTTTAAATCTTAAGTTTTCCTGAAGTGACCATACATACAACCTCATTCATTCAGTGTTGACACTATCTTGATTACAGGGTGATTACATCCTCATAATCAAGGCATTGTTATCACTGATATCGGACATGTGTAAAGTAAAGTACAACAATGAGCAACAAGTGGTTTTAGTTTGTGTCTATCACAGTTACCCGATAGCTTGCTTTCCGTGGTAGTATTTTCCTATGATATATATATAAAAAAAGAATAATATAAACAAGGTATTCAATATTGCATAGAATTCAGAACACAAGCACCAATCAAGTAATTCCTAGACTACATGTTGAAAGGAAAAGTCTAGTCAGACTTTATTTCTGCTTTTTGTACACTTTTATCAATTACCGCTTTCAACTTGCATATGATTTTGAATGATAAAATTGCACATTGGTAATTTACTGAAGTTTGAAACCTTATAATGTAGCTTGACTGCATTTGACATGTGCTCGGCTATTTTGAGAGTTCCAACAAGGGTTTATGGGAAAAATCTAGTGATGACATCACTCTTTGTATTTCTTTTCCAGTAAACCTTTGCAGGAAATCCCCAAAATGGGCAACCACACATGTCAAGTGCCTAAGGCTTCTTTACTCGATTTCAAAGCTGAGTAAGTTAATAAGGAGCTATTTTATCATCCAAAATCATGTCAGTTGATAGTCGTAATCAATACATTATCAAATTTACCGTAAGGCAGAAGTCTGGCTGCACTTTTTATTTGAAGTGTGATTGACCAAACATCAAATGTCTAAGCCGTGTTCAAAGATTGATGGATCGAAAGACAATGTCTAATAAACACAAGCTGTGTTTAAAGTATGAATTAAAATTCAGATCTTAATTTGCAAATGAGTCTTTGAACCTCTGAAGTATGTATCTAACAACCAGTATTACTAATCACAATAGTGAGCATGCTGAGACTGCAATAATCACATGTATCAAGGTATGCATAGAAAAAAGTTCAATGACCGACAAAGAGTAATTCACAACCGCATGCTGGCTCATTTACCATAGTAAAACAAAATTATAAATGCTTATTGAACTTATTCCAAGTCGGATTTCATACAACAGAAAGTGTGATCACTCAACATCATAACAAAGAATAGCGCCCTCACTGTCATACATACAGTTATACCAATTCTTTTGTTTAAATCCATACATAAATATACTGTCACTTTGAAGTATTTGTGAATGTCTTATGTGTAACGGTTATTGGTATAAGTATTGTCATATCACACAAATCAAGGTAAACAAGAGATAAGGCAACAGATTTACTCAACAAGATTATGTAAAAATCTAAAAATAACTATCACTACTAAAATCTTATGACGACTTGCGTAAATGTTGCTGGTAATATTTCACAGCAATGAAATTGATAATTTAAAATGCCAGGGATATCATTAAATTCCTGGATCAAACTTCAAGCTAAATGATTGACAACACTGGGACCAGATTCCTTTGGGTGTCTTTGGGTGCACTAGCTGTTCTTAAGAAACCAACCACCAAGGTTAGCATCCAATTTTACTCATTTTTCTTCACGTATGGGCCAACTAATTGCAGATATACATTGATGCCTGATAATGAATTTAAGCATATGAGGCATCTCTGTGGGTACATGTAATTTTTGTACAATGGCTTGTCTGGTGTAAAAATTTTAATTTTTTCCTAATTAAATCTAATAGACAGCAAAGTATCACTATAAATTGTGGTAATGATGAGTTACCAAGGTGATCGTAATCACCAATTTGGAGTCTGGTATCTTGTTTTCATCTGATGGAACAGGAGTATGTTCTCTGTTTGATATTCTCCAGAAGCATGGCATGAGCTTCTTGAGTATTTCAAAACATTGTTCTTTTGTTGAGACTAGAGCACCCAAATGTCCCCTTCTGTGCTTCAAATGGCAGTCTGAGATGAGTTCAAAATTCAAAGTTCAAAGGCTGACTAACAGCTATCCAACTACTTTTACTGTACATAATTCATGTACTTAGTTTTGGCAGTTTGCGATGAAGGTCAAGGTGAAAAGTTCAAAGTTCAAAGTTCAAGGTTCAAGGTTCTGAGTTCACAACTAACTGACAACATCACACCCAGATTCCTTCTGGATTATCTGTACTTGGTTGGGCAGTTTCAAGTATCCTTGGGTTGCCTTGGAAACGTCTTCCACTTCCAAATTTTGTAAATGCACCATGTGTACTAATCAAATCTGGAGACAAAAGATAAATTGACATTTCATTAAATCCTGTACTAAATTTAGGTACTGATTTACTGGTGAATTTAATGATAATTCACACTCTGTTAGATTCTCCCAAGACACTAAGAGTTGGGTGTGAGAGGGCCACATGCATACTGTATGCAATAGTGTCAATCTAAAATAGCCACATAAAATGAGAATTGGGGTATTCATTGTGGATTTTATTTTAACTATTCTATCATGGCTTCCTCCTTGAAAAAATCATTATGAAACAACTTACGCTAAGTACTTGCTCATAACTCAATAAGTTGCAAAAGACTTTGTTATTCAACTTGTTGTACATACAACACGAAAAATTTTAATACATTTTATTTTTTTTTACATTTTTGCAATGTATTGAGTTACACACACAGACTTGGTCAGTGTTTTTTTCACACTTACTTTTGAAGTAGGAAGCCATGATAAAATAGTATTATTAATTAAATATCCCAATGTTCATCTATATTGCCACTTTAATATATATTATAATATTAAATGATTATGAAACAGTAATCCATGCATGTACAATGCATGTTCAGTCATTCACTTTACTTTACATACCAGTGATGTAATGTGGCTTATATATCAAGATTCTTCTAAATCACATATGGGTTGCAATTAAACAAAGTGACAAAGTTTCAGCCATTTAATATATCAAACCATGTATACATTACAAACATGTTGACTGATCACTAGAGTAATATCAAACCATTGTTTTCTCACAGGATTGTGAGTCAACCCAACACAGTTTGTTTCCAAGGGTAAAGCTCCATGGAAACTGATTGTGTTGGTGTGACCCATGACACAATAAAGTCAACAGAAGATTAAAAAGAAGTATTTACTAATATTCACACATTTTTGCCCCTAAATAATACACCTATGCAACAATCATTTTCATTTAAACAATTTCTCATTTAGACACCCAGAGTAATATCCCCACCTAATCTCAAGGCAATTGGTCTGACAGTTTTTCACTTTTAAGTCATTCATTTACAAATGCACGCATGCACACACGCACATGTGCACACGTTGGCACATGAACACACATTCACACACATGCACGCATGCATGCACATACATGCACATGTGCGTGCATGCACATGCACATACACAAACACATGCATGCATGCATGCATGCACACACACACACATCTGCACACACGCACACGCACACCTGCACACACATACACATACACACACCTGCACACACACATACATACATACACACATACCCGCACACACACACACACACACACATTTCGTGACAGTTAGTCTGGTAACAAACTAACCTTGTATTGGTGTACTGCATCTGCCATGTTTTACGACAAGTGTCTGTGGCATGATAGGTGTGTCTTCAAAGTCTTGTAAATTGATTTCCTTTAACTCTTTGTCAAGTTCCTCTGACTTTTGTTTCTTTTCAGACAATGACTGATCTAATTTATTCAGTGTTTCATCTAGTTCCTCAATACTCTTTTCATTTAAATCCTCAATATGAATCTGTAAATCTAATTCCTTCTGCAACTGATTCTGTTCTTCTACTAATTTCTTCTCCTTTTCTTCAAATTCTTTTTGAAACTTCTCTTCCTTGTCTTTATTTCCTTGTTCAACGTCCCCGATCTCTTTTGTCAGTTTTTCAATATTCTCTCCATATTGCACTAATTTGTTATCAATGTCTTTCACTTTTTCCTTGGCACTTTCAACTTCTTTTCGGAGCATTTCTCTGTTTTGTTGTTCAAGTTCGAGTTCGTCTTCCCAAAACTCCGATTCTGAGAGTTCTGTTTCGTTTTTCTTAAAACTTGATTCCAATCTCTCTTCCTCTTCCTCAATGTCTTCCAGAGTTGAGTCTAAACTTTCAAAACTTTCTAGTGAAATTATTTCCACTTGTAATTTTTCTAAATCCTCATCTTGTCGGTTCAGTTTCTCCATTTGTGAGTTTGTTAATTTGACTAAATCCTCGTAACACGTATCAGGGTGTTCTATAATCTTTTCCTCAAAGTCTTTTTCCTTGTAGACGAAACTATTCACACCTCCACTAAATGTCATTGCTTTCTTTACAGGATAGCTTTTCTTTCCAGAATCAGGTGAAAACTCAGGAAGAATCTGTTTTTCCTGTGTTTTCCTCTTTCCTGATGAAGGTCTGCTACTGGCCGGCGAGTCCCCAGACCTCCGAAGAATAAACTGTATATCGCTAGCATAATGTCCCCATTTTGACAATATCCTTAATGGATTCTCCGACGGTGGCAATGAGCGTTCACTGCTACGGCACTTCTCAACGAGTGAAAAGCGACCTGTCTGACCCGTGGCATGTGCCAGTGCGATGACGATATCCTGGCATGTGGTCTTTTCATTCACCCCACACACAATACGTTGGATGCCTTCCACCCAAACTTTGAGTTCCATCATGAAGACAGAATACACACAATGTTTAGAGTATCAACACGTAGGCAGAACAGATGTCAACTTTGACACTAACTTATCAGCCAGAAAAATATCACAACAATTTAGATTTGTTGTATGATGTAAACAACTATAAAATCATTGCATAGTTATTTCACAGCGTTTCTTGTCATCTAGGCACCCTGCGTGTTCAAATATTCAATGGATCCAACATCGTGACCTAGTTTCTGGTTTCTCCTTACATCCAGAGTCTTCAACTTCACGATCCGTCCAGCAGCTACGAAGACACTACCACTATATTGACACCAATTTATAAATCACCAACACTATGACGTAACTCTACAATCACACATAACACAGTGTCTACATGCCTTCCTTTCCTCTAACAGTCCTATATCCACTTCTTGAAGGCCTCAGCAATTAAACTTTATCGACAGAACATTCCAACTGTGTGTTTCTTCTATCAGTGTTGTTTGCAGTAAACCATGTTGTCAGCTGTGTATCTCTTGTATGACATGTAACACTAGTACTGCCTTCCAATGCACACACACACACAACTCAGTCTATCGTATACGTGTATGATCAGATGACTTTCCAAGCCTTGAGCAGTCTCAGCTGATCTCTTTAGATTCTGGAATATCCGGTTACTATATCACAAATTCCTTGAATTCCTTAAAGATAACAACCTCATAGTCTGTTTGATAAATCTGTCAGCTTCTTTATGTCTTCAAACCTGTAAGGATAGGAATTAGATTGTGTTAGAAATACTGTCACAGCCAATCACAAGGATCCAAATTACTGTAGCCAATCACAGTCTTGGTCTAGTAGCCTCACTCTCAGTCCCCTAACTTCAATTGTCCTTATTTTGAATTAACTTATGAACCAATTAGCTGAATAATACTACTAATAATGTAAGGCTCCTAATCTCTACAAGCAGAGCTTGAGCAGAGAAGTGTATAAATTTACTGTGTGGTAAGGGGAATAGCGAATTCACAGACACTGGATACTATTACTAGGCAATGGAGAAGGCTGAGACTAATATTTTAGAGATAGGTCTTGAGAAAGCAACGAAAGAATATAAGAGACTTGGAGTGGCAGAGATAGAAAGGGAGACTGTTCCATGATGTAGGGCTGACGTGAGAGATGTGTATAACAGAAAATGTACTGTAATCTACAATACTAAATTTATGATGTATACCTACTCAGTGATTACAGAAGGATAACTGCCACAGAACCTGGTAAAGCTTATGTTGTCTGTGAGATATGCAGTATGAAACTATCCTGTAGTATATAACTTACAGTTCTTGACTTCATAACAGGAAGATCACTGGTTGCAAATTTGCATTTTAATATTTACAAAAACTGTTAGTTAGTTAGAATTGGAACGCACTGAGCCCAGCTGGAATGATTGAAGTCAAACATAGTTCAGTCTTTGTTATTGTGTTATGGAAGGAATGATTAAAAGAATAATCTTTGACAAAAATAACTCAGTAACTAGATTAAAAGTCTGATTAAACAAATATTAAGATTAAATTGTTTGATTTGAAGTAGTGTACACAAGATTGTTGCCAGGAATGACTCTATACTATTACTGTAGTACAGACTTCATTGTAGTCAATTCTCACTACCTGTCATAGCATTTTACCTCATGTTAGATGGTCACGAAGGTAGGCTTAGTCTTAGTCTAGTTCCTATACAGTATCGTTATGATTTATACCTTCACTCACAGTATAGTCAAAGTCGTTACTCTAGAAGTCCTGATATGTATGAGATGTAATTTAAAATTCATCCACACCCACCCACAGTCTTTGTTAATCAACACACAATTCTAACCAATAACACAGTCACCCCTAAAGTTAGTGTTTAATGGGGCAGTTACCTAATGTTCAAATATTGTATATTTGTCAGCTCAGGATGCTACTTATACACTGTTTACATCACTGTAGCAGCTGGGGTTCACTTATTAGATGAACAACTTTCCATGCTGATTGAGGGACTTTGACCAGAGTTATAGAAATGACAGTTGGCATCCAGACTAACATAGTCTCAGTACCTGCAATAGCATTTTACCTCATGCTAGAGGGTCAAAATAGAACATGAAGGTTGACTTATTCTCACTACCTGCAATAGCATAAATTTGCTTGGTAAAAGGTACAGTTTCTGAATAAAGAATATCTATCAAAGTTGTTTTTGTTTAAAGAGAGAAGTTTCAAATTAAATGCAAAATGACTACAAACATTGAAGAAAATTGAAAACCCGAAATGCTGGACAAAGAAATGTATAATACTTGTGTGAAATCATTGTAGAAAAAGTTCTGAAGAATGATGACTGGGTAACCATGTACTAAAGCAAATATGTACATTTTATTGGTAATTAATAAATTCCTACAAATCACACATATTCATCAACTTATCTAGGGTTACCAACATCCCATAAATATTGGTAGAAACCTGATAATGCTCATGATGCTTTATGATTGGTTACTAAGGGAAGAATATGATTGGTCAATAGGGAAGAGATTGCATTCATAATTGGCCAAATTTACGTTAAACAGATTGGTTGAGAAGCTATTGCACAGAATCCTACAATTGACTCAAGCTCAATATGAATTTCATCTCCAACAACACTGTAACTGACTGAAGTATATATGGTAACAGGTTAACAATATGCCTAGCAACCATAACCATGCTCTCAGTTTTGGAAAATTTCGTGACAATTTTGGGGTTAGTAACAAAATGAAATTAGAAATAATGTCAGATAATCTGTTATGTTTCTGTATTAATTGACATGACTTAGCCCAACTCCTACTTGCCTATGTATACACTTGTTTGTTTACAGATATGTGTTAGTTTATTCTGTAAATGACAATCCAATTAACAAATCTAGTCTTAATTAAATGCCTAATTAACTTAATTAAACAAACGATTCATTATCTCATGACATGTTTATGCTACATTGTTTATTTTCAACAGTAAGCAGAAATAGGTTGGAGGGCTCATCAACATAACATCATAGCTTGATTGGTTGGTTGATTACATTACACTGGTGCATCTATAGTCTGGATGCTAAGGTGGTGGTCTCTACCTAAACCACTGTGAGTGGAAGTGTAATTAGTCACTACACCCTATAGGAACTAGACTAGTACATGCACTAGAAGATGTGTCCAGGTTGTAACAATCATGTATGCAAAACAGTTCCATTTAGCAAAATAAACTGTAATTAAGGATCATTATTGAACACAAAAACACATTTTGACCCACTATAATCTATCATTCCATTCATTCAATTAATTGGTTTACACTATAGTGAACCACTATAGTGGTCTGAGGTTTACAGAATGTGGCAACTCATAACACTTTATCCATACACACTGTGAATCAACACAAGTTGTAGGATAGAGCATGGAAGTAGAAGTTCTACTTCCATGGATAGAGGTTGCAATGTGAATGTTTTAATCCTATGCACGTATAAAAAGGCTGCAATGGATTGTATGCTCCCAAGGGAGTTGAGGAAGTTGTGCTGCTATAGATCCGTGCCAGGGGTAATAATTGTAAAGTGCTTTGAGCACAGAGTGGGAAAGCGTATAGAAACCAACATTATTATCATTATTATAACACACAAGTACATGTACATTAGCTCAGAATATAACAAAAGTTTACATTATCTAATGTCAAATAACTGCATTTCCTTTTTTTATTTTCGTTTCTACCAACTGGCACCAGTTCCTTGGAAGATCTTTTTTTTATCTTACAATCTTGAAAGGTCTTGAATTTGTTATTCATTTCAAATTTTATAAAGGAAAATGTGGTTGACTTCTTTTTCTATTTTTTCCCCACTTACTAGTAGTAGTAGTAGTAGTAGTAGTAGTAGTAGTAGTAGTAGTAGTCTCTCCCAAGGTATATCCTATATGGATTTAAGTGTCAGTAATCACCTCAGGTCACCAATTCACATAAAAGAATTTGTTAAAAAATCTTTCTTCAAATAAAGAGTGCAAAAAGCCCAGAGATAAGAGCAAGTCTTAGCAACAAGGCTATCAACAAGGAGTAAATGCATTAATACAAGGATCATGGTATGTCTTCCTTTCTCTTTATTCTAAACAAACTTCTGACATGTTTCTACTCTGACCCTAATGACTGCATTCCATTCTATGTGATAAATGTGTCAGATTTTCAAGAATTGAGGCCAGTGAAAGGTGTCAAACATAGATTGCTTGCATCTATATCTGAACAATGAATAACTTGGAATCTGTCATACACACTATCAGAAATACAATAATGTGTAGCGTGGTTTGTAATAGTTTACTTCTTAAATTTGATAATTTAAATTAAAATCTGTCCATTTATCTATTGATCAATAGTTTATAATTTACTTTGAATCAGAATTATAAATAGTATTAACAAACATTGACTTAATTTTTTTTCTCTCTGGGAATTGCTTGCAGCAAATTTTCTTTTTTTACGCACACCTACACTCACACAAAATGACATATTTCTATAGAAATCCATTCAAGTGTGAGACTATGTGACAGGGTGATGTTGCACGCTTCATATCACATCTCTGTGAAACTGTCCACTGGCTTTCCCAGTCAGTCCATAGACTATCCCAGCGATACCCATGCCCAGCAACATAGCACCTGTGGGCTCCATATGACTTATTTTTTCTTGATAGTTCTTCGGTAATATTAGGAACGACTTCTGCATTAAAAAAAACATAACTTCCCTAATAATTAATAATAATTAAATAATAACAATATACTTTCTTAATTCAAATTAAATTTAGAAATTCAAATATGGTTGCTGCTTGTGCCAGGCCCGAGTGTTCAAGCTTCAGGACACTCAGGAATTCTTGGAGACCATTGTCACAAACCACGGCCTGTTTTACGACACCGTTCTTAACGTGCTGCCCCACTCGAAGTGTAGCGAAAGAAATAACAGCTCTGGTTTGCGAGAATGTTGGAGACAACCTGCATTGTTGGCCTAGCAGCCAGATACTGTTCTATTTGCTAGTATATTCTGAATAGATAGCAAGATTCATTGCTGTATACACACAAAGTCCTATAATATTTTAACAACAGTGTCACAAATCAACACATCTTTTAGTCTACATTGTCTAGTGTGATAGTGAGTTAGTCTCTCTCCTATTCCTTACAAGTAATTGACTCAAAAAGTTGTTTAATATCAACAGAATTACTAACCCAAAGACTTGCCTTGATTGGTGTCTGTTGAGAGCTTTTTGAGATAGTACTAGTAACATCAAGACAAGTCTCTGGGATATCTAGTTACATATAATGCAATTACAAAAACTTGAATGAGCATTCATACATGTATAACGTGTTTCTCACCTTACATCTACTCTACAACATATTAAAGTTTATTCTTGGAATGAACTTTGGCCACATTTTTTATTTCAGTAGGCATTTACTAACTATACTTGTAAACAATAGGTGTGGCTGAAATCTGATACAACTATCTTAAAGTATTTTAATTTGATTTTAATGCAATACATAAGTGTCTCAGTGAGGGACATGTTAGTTGCTTAATTTGACCTACATAACTATAATCAACAAAACATAACAGTGACACTGACAGACTCAGAGAGTACAGTCACATATTATATTCATCGGTCGTTTTCATGTTAACACTGGTGATGATATTTTTTGAATATTCATAAATACCTAATAATGCCATTATTTTATATTATGACCATCCTTGAATAGAATATTAGCTCACAAGTGACTATGACTAAAAGGTCCATTTTTTTAGTCCACTTACAACCAGCAGTTAAAAGCAGAATTTGTGACAACCATGGACAGTAATGATTACAAGTGAACTGAAGTTGCCTTTGGAATTCTAGTCATGGGACATGGTGTGTTTGACACAAAAGATAGATACAATTCAAATCCAGACTAATGATAACAGAGACACAACACACACAGCAGGAGCCTTTAACCCTAGTCACATTGAAAAGTGAAAAGGCATTGTTATTCATTCACAGCGTTGTAGAAACAGGTTGACGCTGAAAAAATTACACACTGACTTGATGATTTTAATGGGTTCAGTTGCTTACTTTCCAATTGACAATCTACATGTTAACTTGTCTGCTAATAGCACTGCTATGATTGTTTTATTTTGCATTTCAAGTTGTCTGGGTATATAATGTGTGTGTGTGTGTGTGTGTGTGTGTGTGTGTGTGTGTGTGTGTGTGTGTGTGTGTGTGTGTGTGTGTGTGAAAAGACGAGTGAAACATCAAAGCAACTTCATTTCTCTTGTAATACTAGTAATACTTGGCACAGCATGTTGGAATACATAGACTTGCATTCCATCATGGTTTGATATGAAGACTTTTTTTATGATTTTTTTAATAGATTAAAAAGCCAAAATAAATACCAATCTCAAATCTCTATTGCCTTAATATGAAACATCTTTATTTAATATACCTGGGTACTCCCCCCCCCCCCCATGAAGCTAGAAATATACATCAAAAAGAGAAGTATTTGTTTATACATTGTGATACTCATCAATCATTGGAGTAAAGAATTACAAACACTGCCATATGGCAACCAGCCTGTCACACCACCTATATAGATTGATAGATGGCACAAACTGACTTTGTGTATGCAAACTGTTCGTGATAGAGAAATTGGCCTATGTGAAAACTGGTGGTGTGTACATATGGTGTCATGTAGTCAACAGGAAATATCATTTCACCATTCCAGGATATCCCTAGTACATGTAGGGAATGATGGATATAATACACAATGATACCTATTGTATAAGTAAAAGTAAGATTATATTATATCATGCTACTATGCGCCATTCTGATTGGATAATAACTGTGGTAAAATCCCATTTTACCACGGCTGGCAGTGGTAAAATGGGCCCCTAAACTAGCATATGAATAGTACATACAAGCTGAATGTGTTCGTTCTTATACCAATAAGTTAACATTTCCCCCACAGTAAAGGTGTGTCAGGTATCCTGTACAATAGTTTGGGTTACAGTAGTCCAAATAATTCTACTGATGACCTTGCGATCGAAAGCAACGATCGATCAGTGGCTTCAACATCACTGATAAGGTACAAGTTCTCCCCATGCAAAGAGCCGTCTCAGCATCCTACTCTCGTTACGCGTTGAATCAAGCAACACCGATTTAACTTTTAACCATCAGTCAAGGTGCGTCAGGATTATTTCGAAACTGTACATTTTCAGGTTCGGTCAATGTTCAATTTGTTAACCATTAAATTAAAGTAGACTGTGTAACGTCGCGTCTCTGATTTACTGTCTCGCGCTTTCTCCGATTCGACGCCGAGACATCTATTTTTAGCAGTGTACAAGATTTTATTGTTCTTATGTAAATATCCAAACAAAATTGTTACTTTCTTTGACCTCTTGCCCCGTTTTCTTTGTTGCTAGTTTTCAACGCGTTTTCGTTATGCATTATATGATGTAAATAAAGTAATTTATCAATGCAATGCAATGCATTGCAATGCAGTGTATGGTTGTGTTCATGCAGTGTGTGTGGGGGCTACATGAACGTATCCACTCATTAAAATATGCTCGTTCCCGACGATCTATTACCGACGATCTTTTTCTGTACGTGCGAATTCGCCTTTTCGGGCATATAAATAACCACAGAATCACATTTAGAAGAAATATACACACATTTTGATATAATATAATAGCAATAACTCCCGCCGAAGGCGTGTATACACTCGAATTTGGTACAATTCGCTCCATATAGCACTCGCCATTCGGCTCGTGCTATATGTCGCGAATTGTACCAAAATCTCGTGTATACCCGTCTTCGGCGGGGGTTATTGCTTAAACTTACACTTCTACTGTCTCAACAGTCACATATCCTCAAGCAAATTTCAAACAACTCATATCTCTCAACTATCAGATGACTTGAAATGGAACACCAACCTGACAAATTTTGCAAGAAAGCATCTTATATCTTATAAAGCATCATGCTTGAGGCAAAATTTCAAACACTGTAAAATAAAACCTGCCAGAAAATATCATATCACTTGTACATGCAATGTGGTACGGTAAAAAAAGCTATTGATACATGTAATATTTGGGTTTTTTCATCAAATGAAAATCAAAGAAAGATTTGGGAAAGTAATGACAATCTTGAGCACTTTTGACTCATTTTTCAAACACAACAGAACCAGTGATGTAGACAAGTATTGTCATGACACAGACACACGTTGTCGTGACATAGAACGACCAGAGTATATATTCCATATTTTTTTGTTGAACTTGGCTTATACATGGTATAAAATGTAATATGGAAAATAAAATAAAATGTAAAATAAAATGTAACAGGAAATACTGTCTGCCCGTAGTAAAACTTAAAATGTAGGAAAGACTATCAGTAGAGACAACGTGTGTACTTACATGATTTATACTGTGTTCCAACAGAGAATGGGGAAAGGCCACTGGCGAACAAGAAATGTGTGGTGATCCCCGCAGAGAAAATACAAACAGCTGGTACTGTAGAGACAAGATGTGTACAAAGAAATGACGTGATCACCACAGAATCTGAGACAGTGAAACAAAGTCCACAAAAGTGAAGTCCGAAGTTCTTAAGGTTGCTTCATCCACTACATTATAATGAGAACATGGAGCTGACATATACATGTATTATCAAACAGTAAACAACAAAGTCTTGTAAACAACAACTTACATGTAATTGCAAGGACTAAGAATGCAGTATGACTCCAACAAACGTCACTGACTGACTGACTGACTGACTGCAAGGACAGTGATGTGGATATGGTATTCACCCAGTTCAACTTTCACTGACGATGTATCTAATGAAATTCAACACTCCCAGTGTCAAAAGGGCATAGATAACATATCGTCAATATATACCAGAAAGAATGTACTGGGGAATGTATAAATTTATATATTAAAGCCATTTCTGTACAGGGGGACAAAAATTATTACATTAACGTCTGACAGCTATCAATTTGCTGGCAATAAGTGGACATCCTGTACAGGGGGACGTACTACAACAACATTTGACAATGAACTGGCTAGTAGAACAGTCATACAAGGAGGCATAATATATTAACAATTGACAGCTAAGGGCCAGCAATAGGTGTACAGGAGGACATACCATTTAACATTTAACAGTTCTTAAGTTATACCATGTAGTCACATCATGACCGACTTGCCAGACAATTACACATGTATGTAAACCAGGCACTATATATATACAAAATGTACACTGTAATTTAACTGGAAATGTTTGCATCTAGTTTCCTAAACTTTTCATAAATGTTAAAAAGTTAATTATAAAACATTGCTACAGTACAAGTAATTGTGTAAATTCTATTAAATTTTCACTTCCCTCCTGCTAGGTTTTTCAACCCAAATGGTGACATATTTAGCCCAGAATGCACAACAAGAACCAACATCCTACAAAATCAACTGCAGTTCTTAAAATCTCCCAAAATTTACCATATGGTAACTCATTCCTGGTCCTTTTAAAATAACAACAAGAAATCTGGGCTCTTCATCATGTTTTCAAGAAAACTGACAATCTTTTATTTCCCCATAGTGTTAGAAAAACTTATAAAACAAGTATTCGGAGGCCATATTGGATTCTAAAATGGTAATTTCGATACCATTTTTAATCTTTTACTTCAAAACTGTTTTATGGTGACTCCTATCTTTTCTCATTCTTGATCTTAACAGAAAATGGGTTTTGGTTTCATTGAACAAAGTAACTCAAAAAGTTTGAGATTTTTTACTTCCATGGGGCAGGCGTACTACACAAATATGTGACTCTACTTTGCATTGGTCTCTAAGTTCGCAAAACTGTCAAACACAGACAACATGATTCACTAACTTATAAGTTATAAATTATAATTTCAAACTTTGTAATAACATATCTTGCAAGTTTGTTTATCAACAATTGTTTTATGTCAACAATATAACATTCCAATCATAACAAGTCAAATTCTTGTAATGACAGGTCCAATCCATCATAGATGATTTATTTCATATTTGATGTGTGAGTACTTGACATACAATGTAAATAAGGTGTGTTTACAATTTATACAGAATGCAATTAACTAACATTAGTCAAATAACTTAAACAAGTTATTTTCATATGTTTAATGAAATACACATGTACATTCTGGTAGAATGTGTCTCCAGGACGAATATTTCTGAAAATTTTAGTTCTTAGAATCTCTCCAAACTTTGCCATATGGAAGATTGCTTCTGACCCTTTTGTAATTGGGCCTAAAAAATTGTTTGGTTCCAGTTACCTGACTCCACCTAGTTTTTCACTACCTGCGCCAAACTTTTTTTTATTTGAGAAAAAATAATAAAATCGCGAAAATTGTGGAAGTCTCGCAAGAAATGGTGGATGTCATATCATATCACTTGAAAAGATGTGTCATTTCCCTCAACCCGATGACTGAGGGCGCCCTGTCACAGCATACATGTACCTTTACAGACATGACAATCACAAAAGTTTGAATGTAAACTTTGAAACACCACGACAAACTACACTTGGCAACTTGATTTGGTCTAAGTAATTTCCTTGACTACACAATTACAGAAATTATCCAAAAATGAATCCTTTAAAATGACAATTAAGCTATATTTTGCTGGTACAGTATAGACCAGGTGTTGTGTCTCTTGTCACACTATCGTCTATTTTTGTACGTTAGCTATTGTGTGCTACATAAGCCATCAATCTCTGCAAATGTCACAGGACAATACACATTATTTTAGCTTTGCCTGTACAACAACAGAGTAGGACACAGATCGATCAATTCACAATGTTTCATACCAACCCTTACAGTTACATGTATACAATGTAGTTCGATATCATCCCTAGCAGTTACATGTACATGTATAGTTCATACCAGCCCTAACAGTTATAATACAAAGGAATGATTTCATAATGTTGTATGGCACCATGGTTCATATAGTCTAGTTCCTGTGCTACAAGAGTTACGATTATATCCACTCTCTCGGATAGTTGAAAATCAAAATTTTTACTGTTACTCTAGCTAAACACGACGCTGGGTGCAGAGTAAACGGCACATGTTGGTAGTAATCTATCACAAACTGACAAGGCTGTTGTAATTGGTTATTTCCTTCAGACAATTGCTCATTACTAATAATATTCAATTAGTATATCTGCTTTGACTATCACAGGAATTTAGCATGTAATCAAACTCCACCTCTTGTCTAAAATCACCTAGGAATGCGATAACGTCATCATGTTTATATGAACACTGTCAGAGGGTGGGGGAGCTAGTACAGATTTCTGTTCTAGAGTAACAGCTTTGACTATATGAGAGATGCAATTGTAACTTGTATTGTATACAAACTACATGTACATGTAGACTATGGTTCATGCATTGTAAATGTACATGTAGGCATACACATACTTTAAGAAATACATTCAGTAATAATAAAACTGATGACAATATATATGGATCCCAGCAATTGCACATTGTGTCGTTTTTTCCACCCAAGAATTTATACAGATTGAAAATGATTTAACCAGTTATCAGTCAGAGATTGGAAGAATATATTTTTATATATTAAACAACTTTTTAGTTAGAGATTTGGATCTAGTAGGTCCCCATCTAGACATCTACATTTCAACTTCAAAAGTATGCAAACTGAATTTCTTCATACGGAGTATGAATTACATTTGATAAGACCTTGATAGAAAGTGAAATTATTTGAAATGTAGTTTATCTTATCAAGATAGTGCAACAAACAATGATCAATTATGACTAATATATTTTTCATACCATTTTTAATATCATAATAATAAATTTATTTTTTATTCATTCATTTGGTTAGTTCCTTAAAATTATAGTACTAAAATGAGAAACAACAAAGGAAAATAATATAGTTACAGTATAGCAGAAAATACATACAACTTTTGTGTTCGTTTCCCCCTTTTTATTGCTTCATCCATTGTTGCATGGCCATAACTTTACTTCACAGAACATTCAGACTATAGATATGTTATAAATGGCTTCCTCAGTGTCCATGCTATAGAGTACTACAGACTTTAAACAATTATCAAAGCCCTCCTTTGGTGCACATGCTACAGTATACAAGTTTCCCATTAAGTAAGTATTGTGAATTTACAATGAAATGGCCCATGTGATCCTATAGTTCCATCTATCCACTTGTCACCATTTTATCCTAACAAAGACTCTCCACTCTAATTCTATGAATACATAATGACTTGCACAGACATTCAAGAATGCAGCCTATGTTGTCTACTTACAATGTCAGATAATGATAAACCACAAACTAATCCAGTACACAGACCAATTCATACAGCCAATACCATGGACAGACAAGAAGGGACCCGAGACTACAATGTAAATGGAAGATATATACAGACACTAACATTGGAAGGGTCAGACAATGTCATCTACACAGACCATGTCATATACATAGACCATGTCAATGTATTAAAAACTCTGAAAGATCTTTCAATAAGTTTGTTGTTACATTAGTGTTACCATAGCAACCAGAGATGCTAGTCCTTAAGTATGGACCCCCACTATTGTTGTAAGTATTTTTAACAACTGATTTGTTTGTTTCACCTATGGAGTGTTTAGTCATTTTTTGAATTGTTCAGATTCTTGGTATTGTGATGGGATCTAAGCTGTGTAGTTATGCCGGCTTGTTATTTGGGATAACTTTTGGACCCTAACACAGACATGCAAAGTTATTGTTACTTGATGAATGTATTAAATGTATGACTTATGGACAACTGATGGTTTGTTTGCACACTGCAGATTGAACAATTATGTCCTTCATTATGTATGGCTATACTATTACTATACTCCTATTGATGGGATCACTGCTTTATGTCAACTTAGCTTGGAATCAAGTGGTATTGTGGAGAATTTACTCTCACTTTTCCCTTACCCCGCACCTGGCATTTTGCTATAACGGTCATACATTCAAACCTGAAATTAGACTATGATTATCCACAGCACTGTTGAATATGGTAATCGTGATTTACATTCTGAAGCTCTGAGTCAAAAGTGAAGTCAGCAGTACCTTAGTCCCTACCTACATGTACACTGCCCTCTCCACCACGACTAAATGCTCACAGACTGTAACGGTAATGCCACTCCAGGAAATAAAAGTATTTTCATTAACTTTGGGTTCTGGAGAGTGTTTCATGATTCCACATTAGATAATATTCGCTCGGTTGCCAAGAAACACCAAATTGAAACTCTTTTTCGCCTCTGCTGTTCTTACACAAGTCTCAGTGGAACACCATCGCATGATGGGTCTTAGAAGACATGATTATTCATTGCAGTGTGTCCTCCAATGATAGCCTAGTTTTGTTGTAGTGAGTCAAAATGTTAAAAACTGGCATTTCCCCACTATAGAGAAAACATGGTGCAAATGCCCTCCTTGCTATCCAGGCCGCCATGCTTGGCACGTTTCTACTGTACTTCAAAAGTGTTCAACCATCCTTGAGCTTTAGTAATCTTTGAATAACAAAATCATAATAATACTTTGACATGAACAGAAATAGCTGATCTTTAATGTATATGATTGTGTGTATGTGTTAAAATAAACATACATTGTAGCAGAGAATTTGTTCCAGTGAAGACATCATGCTGATCACTATATGCAAACCAATATGCAAATTACCATGTTATTTATATGTAAATGAATATGCAAATTAGCTGTCCTCCTTGCAATCTATCCTGGGGAGAAAATTGGATGTAAGTCATATCAATGATAATTAATGATATACAGTGTAGTTGTACCAATCATAATATCCCATTGTGTTTATCATTAACACAATTGTACCAATCATAATATCCCATTGTGTTTATCATTAACACAATTGTACCAATCATAATATCCCATTGTCTTTATCATTATTACAATTGTACCAATCATAATATCCCATTGTGTTTATCATTAACACAATTGTACCAATCATAATATCCCATTGTGTTTATCATGACACAATTGTACCAATCATAATATCCCAGTGTTTGTAATTAACACAGTTGTACCAATCACAATATCCCATTGTGTTTATCATTAACACAATTGTATCAATCACAATATCCCATTGTGTTTATCATTAACACAATTGTTCTTTTAAATTGCAGCTCAACAACAGAGTTTGTCAATTTTTATAATTTTGTACATTTTAATGAAAACATAATGATCACCTTGCTATATATACAATTATTACCATCCAAATCTAATTATGCAGTCTACATGTTTTGTAGTATGTCATTTTCAAATGAATTTAAATTTTAATAAACAAGAACACAACTATAGTAAACTATTTTGCTAAATTTGAATATTCCTCACCTATTTTTTAAAACATAAACAAATACAAACTCCCCCTATTTGACTATACATATGTGCTACCATTTGGGGTGTGTTTTTTAGTCCTTTAGTCTAGAATGAGGTGTGTGGGTTTTTTGAGCTGGGGTTCACTCTACATTATTTTCAATTTTTTTGCTTCATGATCTAAAATGTGGTCCATTGTCAAATACCAAATCATAACTGTGCCATGAATTGCCCCAAAATGTTGTCCCCAAAGGGAAATGTATTTTGGTCTAAAATTTGACCTTTTTAAAACCTGTAATGGTCTAAAATGGGGTTAATTTTTTTCACCAAAATGGGTCTAAAATGGGCCTGGGGTTGGTAGCACTGACCACATTCCCCTACCAGAGTTAGCCACCAATGTTATCCCCAGATCACTACATGTACGTATGTACATAATCTGCCACAGCTATAGGTAAACATCACTCCTTTGGTGATAATAGATCTATTTGCATTATCCACTGAGGTAAGACTTACCTTGGCCTTCTCAAATTGTTCCACATACACAATATTAGCTAAGATGACCAAATCCCAATACTGCAGGAATACATACTGCGCCAGACAATGTGTATACATAACAAATCCTCTGGTACCAAATAAGAGCACATATCACAAAGAAAACTATCGATTTTTAAATAAATGTGAGAGCAAGGAAACAATTACAGACAATTATCCACAACCTATCTACTCCCCTGTATTGATTGGCACTGCCTACATTAACAGACCAGTTGCATGTTCCATCATTGCATGTATTGATTGAGTCTGCCCCACAAACAACCCAGTTACGTGTTCTGGCCTTGAAGGTAATTAGCTCTCAAAGTGACTCACGTTGACTATACTATACCATACATACTTAATCCGTTCCAATTTAACACCATAGTAAGCAAGAAAGAAAACTTTGTGAAAATAAATAGAACAAGTGATGGTTGAATGAATGAATGAATGAATGAATTGAATAGAGTCTTTTGCTATACTGGTGGGTGGGTAAAATTTACATTTACTACATCCTGAGGGTTGTCCACAAAAATTGGGTGTTGGACATTGAAAGTACATGGTGCATGCGTGTGTGTGTGTGTGTGTGTGTGTGTGTGTGTGTGTGTGTGTGTGTGTGAAGGTAATATATTTGAATTGCATGATTTTTGTGCCCAGTTCTCTCATTTGTAAAATTATATAGCAAAAGCAAAACCAATGGTTTATGTATGCAAGGGTACAGACTAACATAGTAACAAGAGTATGATAATACATTCAGAACTTTTAACTTAACTTCTACGTTTGGTAGTCAGATTTCGCCAAGCGAACTGTTTCAACTACAATTTTCTAATGATTTCCATTGGTCTTATGAACTACCATCTCATAAATTTGGTAGTCTAGATATGATGTGTACTGTAGTGCCCTGGACTAGTACATGTAAATTCTGAGCCCTGTAATGCACAACTCAAGTGAAAAAATACACTGACCATAAACAACGCCAATGAAACAATGCATTACTTACCTAAAAACAAAGCATGTAAACTACTCAGCAGTTAATTTAAACAACAATACATTCATTAATGGTAAACAAAGTAGGTCAATACAAGATTAAGGAAACAAAAGACTCATTATTCTAACTGTCAACCTTTACAGAAATCCCCAGGTGACCTGCATAAGAATACTCTCTAAAATAGGAACAATGTCAATTACTAAAAAGTAATTATCTCTGTTTTAGCTTGCCCTGGTCAAATACACCCTGTAGCTAGCCATTGCAGAGAGTCTAATGCAGCAATTATCCCTGTTGTGGCTTCCATAGGCTGGCTCCTATGAGCTAGCCAATTCCAGAGAGTCTATGCAGCAATTATCCCTGTCCTTTTTTCAGAAAGTTGAATATTTTCTTTAAAAGCTGTGTTTCGATGAGGATTGAAATTCAGGTTTGAAAAAAAAGTTGTGAGGTAGAGTTATAGAAAGTTGGCTTAGAGCAAAACAATGGTTGGACCTAACCTTTAGGGCTCAGTCTACTGATAAGATATTGCAAGAACTTGGGATTGTATCCCGGGACTTTAAAGGTGTGCACTGGTCATTACAATTTGCATTTAGCGTACAGTGTACAGAATGGAGGGTTTCTTGGC
This sequence comes from Glandiceps talaboti, assembly GCF_964340395.1. Classification (NCBI taxonomy): domain Eukaryota; kingdom Metazoa; phylum Hemichordata; class Enteropneusta; family Spengelidae; genus Glandiceps; species Glandiceps talaboti. Next base: position 15,293,118 of record NC_135565.1, on the reverse strand, counting down.
AGTCCATTAGTCCTGGTATCACTATGGGGTGTTCATTTTACACACAACAATAACACATTGATTGTTGAATTTAATTACACCATGCTTTACTTCCTCCAGCTACTAGTACCATACACAAAAGACTGCATGTCAATTGGCTGCAAGACATGGTTTCAATACACAACACAGAGCACCAGATCTACTCAACACACCAAGGATACTCAGACTGACATTAATTGGCAATTTAACTTGAAAATGTCATTCACCAGAATATACTATCACGCTAATAGGGCAAGTCAGATAGCCAAGTCTCTGGACTATACTTTACAGGCCAGTATGTCAAGTCAGATAGCCAAGTCAGATATAGTCATGGTCTTTGGGCTATAGCCACTGGTACACAGACAAATGAATCATTTTTGTATGTTCTAAATAACATGTACATTTTTTATTCATTTATTCTGAGTAGTTGGAAAAGGTTGCTAAAAATGACAACTGTTACCTGTATAATTAGCAATATCATTAGTTATATTAAGCATAGTTATATAATGCTATTAAATCAGTTGGACACATGTGAGGCTTCACCACAATGTTTCGTTGATCACGCAAGGTAGAAACACTTCCCACAATGGCATCCATGCAACCTCTAATATTTCACAGGTATTTCATTTTATGGGTTTCCAGGTGTGACCCACGTAATCATTTTAACTTGTAAGTTGTAAACAGGTATTATTTATAGATTTTAAATCTTACAAGGTGTAACTCATTGCCCTTTCTTTTCTATTTTTAAAAAAAAGTCTTACATGAACATTGTCATAAACCAGTCACTTTTAAATCACCATTCAAGACATAAGGCATCTCACTGTCAAAGAGATATCACCAGAAGATAATTGTTATTTCTAGTTTTACAGGTGTTACTTAATAGGTTTTAAAATCATACCAGGTGTACCTCATGTAATTATTTCTAGTTTTACAGGTGTTACTTAATAGGTTTTAAAATCATACCAGGTGTACCTCATGTAATTATTTCTAGTTTTACAGGTGTTACTGAATACGTTGTAAAATCATACCAGGTGTGACCCATGTAATCATTTTAACTTACAGGTGATATTTCTTTTGTTTTTAAAGTCTTATGTGTGCATCCACAGTCACTTTTACAGCACCATCCAAGACTTGAGGCATATCTCTCTCAAAGAGGCGAGGTATCACAGAAGGAAAATCCGGTCTGGTTAAATTGCAAATATGTACCTGTAGGAGTTATTTATGATTTTAAGTCATACCAGGTCAGGTGTAACTCATGTAATTATTTCTAGTTTTATAGGTGTTATTTATATGTTTTAAACCATGTTTTACTTCCCCTCATAAAATTACTGAACTGGAATGATGTGCTGCATAAAACTCTTTTATAAAAGATAATACTATTTATTACTTGTTTGATCAGTATAAATTGAACAATGACAGAGATTACTTAAAGTCACACAACTTACTCGACTGTCGACAGTCGCTTGCGCCTTTTTTCCAACGTTTTATCTAAACTTAAGTCAATCCAGTGCAATACTACTATAATCACATACTAACTTAAGTCATCGCCACGCTCCAATCCAGTGCAATACTACTATATCAGTATACGATTACAGTAGTATTGCACCGGATCGGAGCGCGGCGACGACTTAAGTTAGTATGTGATTATGGTAGTATTGCACCGGTTTAGATAAAACATAGGAAAAAGGGGCGAGTGACTGTCAACAGTCTAACAACTTACATGTATCTTATTTAAAGTTTACAAACTTTTTACTCACATGACAAACTGAAATAAAACTGTTATATTAATGTTAAATTATGTGCATATCTTCTTTGACATTAAACTTGTCTTATGGTATTATTAGAATAGTTGATTGCATATATGAGAGATTGGTAGCAAAATGCCAGGTGTAGGGGAAAAGGAGGACAGAATCCCAAATGACTGGATTTCAGGTTAGATAATATGCTGAGTCCTATGCAGGTTAAATAATATGCTGAGTCCTATGCAGGTTAAATAATATGCTGAGTCCTATGCAGGTTAGATAATATGCTGAGTCCTATGCAGTGTGCCCTCTAATGACACCCAAATTTTGTTACCCTCTAATGATACCCAAATTGTGTAGTTGTGAGTCAAAATGAGAAAGCGTGTCATTGCTTATGAGTCACCACATACATGTAGTAAGAGATAGGGGAGCACCAAACTTTGGTGCGTCACTAGAAATCATGTGTGTCAGTGGCACATCAAATTGGCTTAGAGGGCACACTGGTCACCACATAGTAAGAGGTAGGGGAGCACCAAATTTTGGTGCGTCACTAGAAATTGTGTGCGTCAGTGGCTCATCAAAATGGCTTAGAGGGCACACTGGTCCTGTGTTATATTATACTATATTACAACATCAACTTGGGACTCTAACTAGAGCATTTACAACTATTGCAAAGGATTAACTATAAGACTCTATTAGTAATTCTCAAAATATCAACTATTTCAAAATATCAACTTACATGTAGAATAGGCCTAAGCATTGTACAAATCATATTGTGCTTGATGTTATTACATGTATACCATAATGTACAATGTAGCTTTTACAGGTACGGGAAGAAGAAGGAAAAGAAGAAGAAGATAGGGAATAGAACTTTAATTGACATTAAAAAGAGGAAGCCATAGTAAATGCTGGTAGTGGTAGTATAAACAATTAAAAGGCTATTAGTCAATATACCCACAAAAGAGAATGACACAATATACTTGATTTATACTATTGTGATTTTAGTCTGACATCCCTAGAGGTTATGGTTCAAGTATGCTGTGGGCTATTTCTAGATCTTCCACCTGTATTGTCCAAGATAGCCTTGCTGTACACCTGTCTGTAAGTGTTATATAATGGATTCAAACTGTGGTCATTATTTTACTTGCTTAAGCCATCCATTTAATGACTACTGGGGCATGTGTGACTCTCAGACTTGTCATATGGTCTTAGCAATTCAAGCCTACTGCAAGCCCTTGAGACATCTATTATGGCAGAGCTGAAAGCTGTTGTTATATTAAATACAATTGAGGTAATATCAGTGTGCCTGCTAAGCCATAGTCCTGATGCTATCCATGACTTCAAATCTCAAGATGTCTCTTCACCCATCTAGATCAATAAGAAATCATGAACCAAATTAAAAGTTGTTCATGTAATCTGCTAGTCTAGAATTCTAAACTGGTGCAGTGTTACGTTTGAAATACTTCATATAAATACCTAGTCTAGTCATGACATTTACAAAAGGTGTTAAATTGTGGTGATCTCCTGTGGTGAATGAAGTGCATGTCCATGTAATCCATCACAAACTGACAGGCTATCGTCACCTCACCTGTGACTCAAAGTATCAACAACAACAGACTGCATTTACTGATATGTAAATGTCCAACCACGACTCCACCTCCAGTCTGTTTAAACTAAAATCACGTGGGGACGCAACGATGCCAACTTGTTTATATGAACACGGTTGGGGGGGGGGGGGGGGGGAGCACAGATTTCTGTGTTTGAACAACCGTCATGACTAGACTGGTATTAGTAATGAAGTTTTTTAAAACGTAAAACTAATACTGTACCAGTCTAGAATTCTAGACTAGCAATCTGCGTAAACCTCAAGCTGTTAGTAACACTGAGTGTTAGAGTGATGTCATCCAGATACGAATATGTACCATACAATGTACTAAATGGATGGACATTATGTAAGTTACACTGACTTATCATTTATCAGAATTCTGTGATTGATTAAAAAACACATGATGTTAATGACTGTCTTTTTGGCTTTGGTTGAAATTTGAAATTTCATCTCCTGACCTCATTGAGCTAGATGTAGATATGAAGTGAGATCTTGAGATTTGATGCCACAGATAGCATCTAGACTAGCTATCTAATTCTAAGCCACTTCACTCTGCCACTTCAGTAACTGCTGACACACAGCAACTTCTGTGGCATACCAAATGTGATGTTCCATTATCCTTTAACACTACATGTATATGGTGACTCATGATATTTGCATTGACGTAAACACAGCCTCTTTTACAGCAACATCCAACATACCGCTGAGGGGTCTCGTTATTTTTTCAGTGTCGTGGAAGAAATTACATCTCTAGTTTGCGAGAATGGATATTTGCTGTTTTATAATTTTGACTAACAGTATAACTTTAAATAAAAACATTTGTCTCATAAGTTTATGACATACAAGATTTAGAGATTGTATCAATAATTGTGGAAACAAATAAGGACTTGGCTGGCGACACATACATATACATTTGTATAAACATACAATCTCTGCAACCTATAATTTTGAATCTCCATCTGATATTGGTAATATAAAGTATAACATGAACAATGCAAGGGGAGGGGGTTATATATATGACTTACATATATGTATTGAACATTGTACATTTTTTGTTTAAAACATTAAAAAAAAACAGCCCAAATCTAAACTATATTCACACCTCAATCATTTGGGTTTTCAAGAATTTAGATTCAAATATCGATAATTCCAATTAGAATTTTACACTGTGACTTCACTCATAGACACAATCAGTCTCTTTTATTTTCACTACTGAAAACAACTATTTGACATGTGATGAAATGAAATACTAAAAGTTCTTTGTTAAAAATAATCTGACACAGGCTGTGTTTGGTTGAATTAGTAGGTTCTTTCATAGACCCTATGTGTGTAGGTCTATAGTTATTTATGCATCACAATCAAGTGCTAATGATGTAAGTATACTTGAATTCATAATTGAATTACACCTTTGAACTTCAGTCAATATTAAAAACAAAAACAACCTTCACATGTCAGGCACGATTTTAGCTTTTACACCTAGTAGTAGTAATCAGATTTTCCTGAGTGAACTGTTTCAGTGATGATTTTCGATTGATTTAAATTGGTCTAACAGACTACCATCTTATAAATGTACATGCATGTACTCTAGATAAGAACTTGTTCAGTAAGCCATGTGCCCTGGACTACTAATTTCCAGCCCTTCACAAATCACACACACTAAATATATGCACAAGCCTATATACCTGTACGCACACATGTACACAACACACATCATGACAAAAAAGTTGATATTAAAACAATAAACATGTACATACTATATAGTGTCAATTGCAATTTACATGAATACCCATTGTAAATGTAATGTATGAATGTTTGGGTGGCATATGCATCACACAACATTGAACTGCACAGCTAGGTCAGCACATATGGTGCGGTGTGGTGTGATATGGTGTGTCGATTCTGTCTATGTCTATGTCTGCCTGTCTGACTGTGTCAGAGTATTTGTCTGTCTGTCTGTCTGTCTGTCTGTCTGTCTGTGTGTTATGAACATTTGATATCATTGTATTGATTATTTCATTAAAATCTTCATGTTTGAAATACTGTTTTATCTGTATTATCAGCAGAATTATTATATTAGGCTACCCTAGTATGTGCCTCTGAAATAACAACATTAACTTTTAACTGAACATTACATTGCTAAAGAAAACTCAACCACATCCTTGAAGTGGAAATCAAGGAAACGACCAAGAGGTCAATCACCTCACAAATTTTTGAAGTGGAGGTCAAAGTTATCAACACAAAGCCATTTTAGAATCCAATATGGATCTAAGGCATTCAATATTGTGTTGACTTCATAGGATAGTTTATACCCTTGAAAACAAGATTGTGAACCTTGTCATTGCATTTAATATAATTACTAAATCAATGAAAATATGGGTAATGACTCAATATTGACATAACTCAAATATTGATTTCCATTTTAAAAATCTGCAGTGACCCCTTTAGTTTTTCTTCTTGGTTTCATTGTACAATGGGTTCGCCTGAACAACAATGTCACATTACAATAAGGTAAAAATATATACAACTTGAACATGTTTGTGTGCAACAATTCTGTTTGTAATTGTATGTGACAGTGTATACATGGTACACTAATAACAAGAAATGTTGTATAGAGCTCTATAATGTGATGATCACTTTACTACATGTACATTATTTGAATAATTAATCAGTTTAATTTCAGGCATCGAGATGAGATTTTTGTTTCCATGGAAACTCACAATACCTTTATCAAGTCATTGAATTTTAACAGTGCATCTAAATTATTAAGGGTAGAACAAATTGTGGTAATTTTATTGTGAAGATCAGAACATGCCTCAGTCAGTGTCTGGGAATTCTGTTTACCTTCCAAGGTTATTGTATTTCACTGAATTGAAGTATTTCCGGACTCAGAGTCTAAATTATTTATCACAAGTATACTTGATTAAATAACTTAATCAGCTGTTATTGTACAGAGTGCATTGATACAAAATTGTACTTCATGAACTGATTACAGAACCACTGCAAACTACAATGCCAGAGCAAGGAAACAGTCTTTTTCTTTTCTTTTTTTTTGTAGTTGATATTAAATTTTATGAATTATTTTATCCTTCAATTCTGCTTTTGTATTTTAGGATATATTGTTCATGGTTCCAAGAATCAAAAGTGATGATAAAATAATTAAATACATGTGTAGTTACTTTTGAATGGTAACTGGAAATGATTGCAATGTTTGTGATCAGTCTACTAGGGACCTTCATCATCCATTTTTGACAGACCAAAACATTACATTCAATTCCAATACACTTCCCATCAATAATTCTACTTTTTATCAAACTTTACTTTACACATCTCAACTTAAATTTTGTTGTACACTATATCAGTTTTAAATCAATTACTTATAAATACATATACCAAATTTTAATATCTACATTTATTTATTTATTTGTGGTGTATTTCCTTGTACGAAGTGATCAGAGTGAAATTCTCCATTGTAAAAAGAAACAGGACTATTAAAGTGGCCATATGGATGGGGATTTGGGATTTTTAATTTATAGAACAATTTTATCATGGTTTCCTACTTGGAAAATCGATGTGAAGCAACATAGACCAAGACTGTGTTTGTAACTCAATACATGTACATCCATCACAAAATGCTTTCAAATGTGTAAAAAGTTTGTTATTGTATGTACGTACTATAACAAACATTTTACACATTTATTTAATCTTTTGCCATTTATTGAGATACAAACAAGGACTTATATGTTGTATCACATTGAATTTTCACATAGGTAGCCATGAGAAAAATGTTTTATAAATTAAAAATTAAAATACCAAATCCTCATCCATATGGCAAATTTTTTGCTTTCATATGCCAAAGTTTTTGAGAGATTTTGCATGGACAACTTTCATTTTCCGGGAAATTGGTTTGCAGGACACATTCTACCAGTAATTCATTGTTATAATATATTATTTTATTGTGTACACTACAAATTCTTCATTCAGCCTCCACTGGTTCACATGTTTATTTATTAAAAATTCCAGCCAGCCTTGACAGTCTCCCAGCAAGGGTTGATGACTGTAGTATTTGACCTTGTTCAGTGTAGAGCAAATATCAATAAATAACATTTCTCACTAAGTCTGCCAAGTTTTTCTGGAATTTAATATTTAAATATGAGGTTTTTAATTTGATAACAGTTCCTGCACATAAACTTAGGATAATTCCAATTTGGTTGAAATTGACAAATTTACATTAACAAAAATTCCTTGTTGCTGTTTTTCTTGTTCGCATATTTAAAATAAAACCTAGGCCGAAATAATATGTAAGTTTATTTATTTTAATAAAATCTATATTATTTGTTAATAACACTATAAAAGGGGATTAAAATTCCAACTAATAAATTCTTTATTCAATATTACATGTGGTGAAAAATAGTTTTGGGTTAAAGTCATCAAGAATTGGTTCACTTGAATGAAGTGTACACATTTTAGAATTGGACAGTCCTCGATAAGTTGGAAATCAATTCTGACATTTCCCTAAGGAAAATGGTAAAAGGGGCGTTGTCAGAATCGACTGCCGATCGCGATCAACTTACTGTCTGCAAGCACTAGTTTCTAGATTACTTTCTTTAAAATGTGTAAATTGACAAAATTGTTAAAAATACAAAAATAACAACAAATTTCAAATTGTTTTATATGTTGAATTACTATGATAACCGACAAAGTCGAAGGCTTGTTTCCAGTGGGGTTCTGCAATCACCAATGGCTTTACTATACTGGGACTCAGTGGAGCTCAACAAGTGCGTTGTCCGTTTGACTACGTGAATTAATTTGATTTCTAAAAATACCATTTGCGATCATATCACCCTTTGCCCAGCAGACAAATCCCCGCCATTCCGTTGACATATTTACCCGTTGTGTTGTTGACAATGTTAGCTATTGTCATCATATCCGTCTGCGGTTGTACTTAGCTATGTTTGGAAATGGTCTCGTGAAAGGACCGGCGACGGTATTGTACCGAGTCACTGTGTACTGATCAAACTGTACCAGACAATCACACATACTTGCAACATTTCTAATGACAACATTATCTATTGTTATGACAGAAAAATTAAACGTACTTACATGAAATGGTTACATTCACCGATTCCACACTGCTCTCGTCTGTATATCGCTGTGTTGTTTAGTGCGTGGTGCGTTGTTGTAGAGTGAGGTAATGTGTGTGAGATCAGGTTTACGTTCCACGGTGTTGATTTTGGGTTGAATTCACACACGACAGACTGGGTTCTGTTTGTCTGAAATCATCAGACCATCAACATGTCACGAGTAATTGACGGTCATCACTTCCTACTTCTTAAACCAATGACAGAGTTCCGTGATGGATGTAATATTAGAGTCCAATGACCATAACAATTAGTCAAATACCACAAAAATCACTTGTAGTGTAGAAAGAACCACACTGGTTTCACTTCTAAATTTGTAAACAACAACTGTGAGTGTGAGCTACGACCGGCCAAAGCTGTACAGCAGATTATTGCGAAGACGATGTTTCGAAAATAGCTTTCTCCAATTTGAGTTGAATTCGAGGAACATACAATACGTTTCACTCACCAACACTTAATTAGATCCGTACACGCCCAACACAGCCGGAAATTGAGTCATTTCATTGGGATTCCCTTCCCGATCTTGCCATATTTTCACAAATGCACCAGATGTGAACACTATAAATGTGGGAACGACCATTGCATCAAAAGGGATGGTTATCTTCAAAAGCGTATTGCTTAGGTCATTATCAATATAATGAAGGAATTGAATTCTTTCTATCTATTCAGGATGAGTTATTTTTACTTTTCATCAAAAATCATGATCAAGAAATCGTTTGCATCGGACAAAAATGACGGTTACCGTTTGATCAGCATGATAATCTAGTGATATGTTCACGTTTAGGTCGCAAATTAATGGTGTGGTCCACAAGAAAAAGAAAGTCAGGATGGTCGCTTGGTGGCGCACTAGTCTAGTGTGACTTTGCACACTTTGCAGTACATCATCAAACAACAAGTGGTTATATTTTTCCATGGATCTGAGTAGTTATATATTTTTTGTCAATTTTTTTGAATTTTTGTGTATTTCACACATCATTTACATATTATTCCCCAAGATTAGTTAATCCAGAAAAAATATGAGTGACCAAAAAGATGTGACTTGAAGTGACAAAACCACTACCCGCGGTAGGTCACAATGACAAGTATTTCCGAAGAAAAACGTTGGAGAATAATATAGATATACATTCTCAAGCATAATTTATGAAAATGCAGGGGAAATGATGGCGATTTTGAACGATTAAACAGATTTGCTTGTCACAATATATACTGCTTCTGATGATGGTCAATCACAGAAGTTTGTTCAGATTTTCATATTTTATAAAAAATTGTGAATCAAAATGACACTACACAGGTGTCGCTAGATGTACTGATATACACTAAAACATTTTTGGGTAGACCCAAGAATGTTTTGTGACATAATTTTGGTATTTTTGGAGAAATACATGTTGATGTGTCAAATCGTCCACACATCAACACATACTATTTTCAGCTGAGAATTTCACATTAGCTATTAAACTATTTGTGTGTGCAGAATAATTATAAAACTTTACCTGTAAATACTTTGATGAATATAGAACATGTGTTGTAAATTCATTAGGACAGGTGACGTCAAATTTTATGATATAAAAACCCGTACACAGTGACGTATTCACTGAATCGAATCCATATTTTGAATGAGAGTTGTCTACGTACAAACGACAGAGGGTGCTATGACATATTTTGAATCGATTGTCATATTGAATTGACGTCACACACCCTGGGAATATGAGGGTCTATATATATAATTCGGCTCGGAGGGATACGGCCAACATGAGGGGAATCATCGTCCTCGAGAACGTAGCACTCATTCGGAATACAGGGAGATTATGTATAGGATAATGCGACTCGTGTCGTGCAATCGTTGAGATACTGACCGACACGTCGGTCAGTATCTCAACGATTGCACGACACGAGTCGCATTATCCGGCTTACAACACGTCAACATCACCTGGTGCAAATATTAACCAATCGGGAACGACGTAGCGCTTGTGAGTCGGACAATTAACGACCTTAATATGCACACATGTATTCAGTTAATTTTATTGGTTTAGAGTTGTCACGTGCAAGACATGCACAGATGTTAATACACTGCAGATTTCCATGTGCCACGTCATTCACTTCACTGTCTTCGAGGAGGAAAGAGGTCAGACAACGACATAGAGTTATACAAAACTCAAAATACTTTCCAAGAAGAAGCTGCAATGCAACAAGATGCCAACGAGGATGACTGGCTCTTTCAGGATTTCGACGAACTTCTCGAAAAGTTCCAAGAGCGGCATTTGAAGAAACTGCCAGGTTTATCCAGGTCCGTCCCGCTCGCTCATACCGAGCCGACACCCTCTAATGCATTAAATAGCAGCTCATTTTCGGAAAAACAGGACACCGAAGCTGTGCCGTCAGATCCTACAAGGTACGCTGGTAGTCATACTTAATTGAATAAGAAATGTCAAACCAACATTGAACCAAGTATATGTAATACGTAGCCTGTAAAACTGATACTGCACACGAACTACTAAAATAACTGAATAATGACAGTACCGGACAACCTACTGCTAAATGTCAAATTGCATGTCAAACTATTATAATTTAATGTATTCACTACATTTGTATACCCTTCACGGAATCGAAAACTGAAGTTCTGTAATGTTAATATATTTCATTAAAATGGCTATATTCTCTGTACTTTTACAGCGTACCAGCATGGAGCAGCAGTTTGAGGTGAGCAAGGGGCTTCATAATTCAACGAAAGACTTCAAAAAATACCTAAGACCTCGCACACCAAAAACAGCAGTCAAACAAAGCGTGACATCGAGGTAGAAAGTGCGAGTGGGGGAAATGAAACCGAACAAGAAAGTCAAGTCAATTACGTACAGGTTGAAGCTGTAATACCAGAAAATGGAAGTTTTTCTTTCAAAATAACGAAAAAATGATCATGTAATTAGTAATTCAACAGTATTAAAGTCGCATGACATGCACCTGTCATAATATATTCGTTTGTTTGTACTTTTTTCAGTACACGTGTTTGCTCTAGTGCAGGGCAATATCTAGATATTGCCCCCGGCCGGGGCATTATCTAGATATTGCCCTCCCCTGGAGTAAAATTTGCATGAAATGGATGCTATATTATATAGAATGCCCCTCGAGAACAAAGGAAGTAGACGTGTGTAGTTTTGTAAATATAATTATTGTACAATACTGTGTAAAAATGAGAAAATTCAGATTTATTTAGTTTACAGTCTCAAATTATATTGTTATTTGGAGATGACACTTAAGCAAGTGTCACTGCCAGGTATTTCAGTGATGTACTGAATATTTTCAGAACAAAGTTGTTGTGTACACGGCTTAATAATTAAATAAATGAAAAATATTAGACAAAGGGAACATGTACATGGGGTACGGGTGAGTGAGACTGGTCGATGTAAACACTCTGTGGTCCATGTGGGTGTGCATCCAGCTATACACGCGTGTGCATGCCGTTATATATTCTCTCTCTCTCTCTCTCTCTCTCTCTCTCTCTCTCTCTCTCTCTCTCTCTCTCTCTCTCTCTCTCTCTCTCTCTCTCTCTCTCTCTCTCTCTCTCTCTCTCTCTCTCTCTCTCTCTCTCATATAAATTTATATGGACTTAATGTTAGTCTCGGCGTTGTCTGGCCTCACCGTTGATGGCTCACTTCATGACGGAGAGATATTTGGCCCGGTGGCTGATATGAAGTCAGTCTGGGTAAGCAAGATACAGAAAAACACCGGAAAGATATTTGACTTCCTCATGTCTCCACCCCCACACACGAAATGGTCAACCTGTGTCACGTGATTGCAGGAGAACATGGCACTTTGAGCGATCATACAGAGTAGGCATTCTCTAACTAAACTCAGAGGACGTCGGCAATCCGAAGTTCGAAAGCAGTTTACAAGTCTATTATTTTATATCCGTTCATTCATTTTTTAATACCAGGAATGAAACTGAGACATTTTTTAGTACAGGCAAATGCTCTTTTTATAGACACAAATTTTTATGTATTTTATTATACTTCAAAGCTAAATAAGTAAATAAAATAAAGAAAAACAAACAAACACAAATAAATAAATAAATAAATAAATAAATAAATAAATAAATAAATAAATAAATAAATAGAGATAAATATTACATAAAAAATGAATAATTAATTAACTAATTAAAGGCCGAGTCTGCTGATAGGCACTAGGGCCGGGCGCAGGTCACGAGACACTCCGTTAATTAAAATACAATTCTTACTACTCAATGAACATTTCACTGCGATCTTTCAGTCCACCTTATCCTACACACACTCCTGTACAAAGTTTGCCCTCTTCGGTTTCTGGACGGCCCGCGCTCTGCTGGATAGCTGACAGTTTTGTGTTATTCCACAGACAAGTAAGAAGGTGTCTTTACTTGTCTGTGCGGTTATTCATAGACACAATCAATGATCGCATGACATTCTGCGTAAATTGGAATTGAAGTACTTTCTGTACCCGGATATCTGCATCAGAGATGCGATGTACGTACTCACTTCCAATTTACAGTACTGTTACGTTCTGAAAGCACAAGCATATTAGTGTTGAACATGTGTGTGATTGACTCAACTTTTTCTCCGACGCCATTTGTGTACGGACGTTTGCCCTGAAGGCAGATACACTTCCGGGTTGTGTCAGTTAAGCTGTTTAGCTCCGCCCCTTACTGTCCCTGCATAGTAACACTAAACAAGAAAGACGCGCTGACGAGAGACACCAAGTTGACGGGATCGACGGCAGATTACCCCCGTACAATAAGTTACCTACGTGTCGGAAGAGCTTCATCAGCTCCCTCAGAGGAGGAACGTCCCAGTTGAAATAGGACAAGAACTTTGCAGACTTCTACTACTTGAAATACAGGTACGTTTTCAACGAAGTCAGGTGAATTGTCATGATACGTGTTGTGTGGCTAGTGATAGACGATAGCCATGCACGGAAGCCGAGTGGACCAGTTTGTTGCGGTGTTGTATCGCTCACTCGATAAGCAATTCAAGAAAGAGTGTCACATTGTAATATTCACTTCATTCCATGTTCATTTAATTTGAAACTTAACCCATAAAGTTGACACAAGTTTTAGCAGGATTATTTTATGATCGGCTCAACCAGGACTTTGGGTTATGTCTGTGTTTGCATACCATAGTCACCCTCCTTATCAAGTTTCTAAAGTACGACCCAAGAGTAACTTGCATACAAAGTGACAAATTTAAATAAATGAAAAAAATCTCAAAACAGCATTGAATATGAATATATATATGTAACCCACAATGACGGTTCGTTAGGGTACAGACCAAAGTAAAGACATTTACATAAGCCTGGTGGAGAACCAATATGGTCCTAGTGGAGCGCACACTGTTGTTTATTTCATGCACAGTTAGTTAAGTTTGTGGTTGATTGTGCATCTGTTAAAAGAACTCTTTAATGGTGGCATGGTGACGAATGCCACATTGGTAGGTGTTCAAGTGAAATGAACAACACAACAAAGGAGAAATCCGGTCATAAAAATAACTTGTACATTTCTTTTAACAACATATATAGTTACAATGTACAATGTAATAAAAATCATTTATGACAAGAATCATTGATACTGAAAGAGACACTTTGTCTGGAGTAGAATTCTTTTCTTCAACAATAAGAACATTTAGATAATTTAAATATATGTAAATAATGTAATAACTGTAAATATCCTGGCAATCTGAAATGTATTTATCCAGGTGTTGAGATGTAAAGATGGTAAACAATTAAAACAAAAGGAAATACACACTCAATTAAAGTAAACAAAAGATACTTACAAAGTCAGTCTTGTCCAAATATTTAGTATGCTTATGTGTCTTAGTGATGGCTTATTAACTTCAATAGCTTTAGTCAGCTGAGTTGAATTTTAAACACAAAATGTTGAATTTTATTCTGTTTGTGTCAGGACACCCATGTATATGTGTTATAGTACAGAATCCATTATACATTAATTTCACCCATACATGCTGACATGCATGTAGTAACAATCAATACATATTGAAAACATGTGTTTCATTTATGGGTTTTCACAAAATGTCAAGACAGTTTAATTTGTACATTGTCGTAAACCACAGCCTCTTTTATGGCATCGTCCAAAACATGCTCGTTATTTCGCAGTGTCACAGAAGAAATATCAGCTCTGGTGTGCAAGAATGAATTTGTATCACCGATGACACTGAAGTATTGTGTCTTTGATGACCATAGTCGTTGGTGTTCACTAATTTCAACATTTGACATTGAAAATGAAACATTGATGCATTATGCATTTATTATAGTTACATGTGTATCAAATATACACAGTCACTGTGTTGGATTCTAATATGTTATGTAATCACAATCATACAATGATTGGGATATCAAAAGTGAGTACTATAGATTCTTTAGATAGACTAATACATGTACTATAGATTAAAATACATTGTTGACAAACCGATAGGTATATGGATGGATAGATACATACACATATAGCTGGATATACTGACAGACAGACAGACAGACAGACAGACAGACAGACAGACAGACAGACAGACAGACAAAAAATAGATAAGCAGCCTGACAGATAGACTGACACTGACAAACAGACAAAGACAGAGACAGACAGACAAAAATAGATAAGCTGACAGAGACAGAGAGACAGACAGACAGACAATCAAACAGACAAAATATAGACAAGCAGGCTGACAGACAGATGAATGGATGGATACAGTAGATACACAATGACATCAGATCTATATTAATATTGACATTTCTATAGAGAGAACAGTGCTCAACAATGCAATATAGAACATTGTAATTTGTAGACTAGCTTTTGAGTTATGGTTTAGGACCTCCTTGGCCAAGTCTCTCTCTCTCTGTCTCTGTCTCTCCCCCCCTCTCTGTCTGTCTGTCTGTCTCTCTCTCTCTCTCGCTCACTCTCTCTCTCTCTATATATATATATATTTAATGCAAAAGAATAAGGATGTTATAATAAGTCTATAATGCTCTGATACTAATATTGCATTGACAACTGTTCTCTACAGCCAGACACTTATACTTTTACATGTATATATATATATATATATATATATATATATATATATATACATATATATATATATGTGTTTACATTTGCATTTATATGCATATTCATATTCATATTAAAGAAAGGGTGGTAGGGAGGGGAGAATGTGTTTGTACCCAGAATTCATGTCAAATACTATACAGAGGAAGGAGATGGTATGACCTCTAGACTACTGTAGGGTTTAGTTGATTGCCATGTCTATAGTTTTAGTCAATTTTATGGTCTGTTGAAACACTTTGATACAATGAAGGTACACTCATTATCTCTTTGTGAATAGAGTTGCTATGGTGATGACCCAGACTTTAAGGCCACAGTCTGAAGGTTAAAGGTTAAACTAATATGGGGTTTCAAGACTGCATATAATGTCAACATTTCACCTTGATACAATGTAGATTTCATACCATATATGTTAGTACAATTCACTTTGCTACGATTTCAAAATTCATTCCATCATAATGATATGTTACATACTAGTACATGTACATTTCACTTTGTTACAATGTAGATTTCATACCATATATTGTAATACATGTATACTAGTACATTTCACTTTGATGCATTACGTAGTTTTCATGCCATACATTGTAATACATTTATGCTAGTACATTTCACTTTGCTACAATGTAGATTTCATACCACACATTATTGTAATACATGTATACTAGTACATTTCACTTTGCTACAATGTAGTTGTCATGCCATACATTGTAATACATTTATACTAGTACATTTCACTTTGCTACAATGTAGTTGTCATGCCATACATTGTAATACGTGTATACTAGTACATTTCACTTTGCTACAATGTAGTTGTCATACCATACATTGTAATACATGTATACTAGTACATTTCACTTTGCTACAATGTAGATTTCACACCATACATTGTAATACATGTACATGTATACTAGTACATTTCACTTTGCTACAATGTAGATTTCATACCATACATTGTAATACATGTATACTAGTACATTTCACTTTGTTACAATGTAGATTTCATACCATACATTGTAATACATGTATACTAGTACATTTCACTTTGTTACAATGTAGATTTCATACCATACATTGTAATACATGTATACTAGTACATTTCACTTTGATACAATGTAGATTTCATACCATACATTGTAATACATGTATACTAGTACATTTCACTTTGCTAAAATGTAGTTTTCAACCATAATGTGTTACAAATATATTACATTTTGCTGCAATGTAGATTTCAGTTCATTATATGTTACATGTACATTTCACTTTGCTACAAATAGATGTAACATGTTTTGTTAATCACCTTCATTAGATGCAGTAATGAGTATTGTTTATTTCTCTTATAATTCTATTAATAGTATTATAATTATACATGTACATAATTCTCTACATGTACATGTTGCAGATTAGTATATATTAGTATATCATTAAGTGTTTATAGTGTTTTTCCAATAGATTGGGAATCCCAGTAACAGAAATGGGGAAAGGGGTAAAAATGTCAGTGTTGATCCCCATAGAGTCTATGGTAATTTTATTTTGGAACCCAGGTAAAATGACATGGGAATCCAGGTAGATTTTTACCCACATGTACTTACTGCCCTTAGCAAAAACACTGGTTTAATATAAAGTCAAATTTTATTTCACGGCTTTATTTGACAAATCTCTAGGCAATGAAATGATCAGGAATGTTTTATGATACAGACTAGATGTCTTTTTTTGAAAATTGGTAAATATCAATGATATCCAACTTCTGACATTATTTCTCAGACTGGAATTGCTAAAAGTTAGTTAATAAATAAAACAGATGTATCAAAGTGTTACTGAAATACCAATTTTTTAAATTCTTCTAAAGTTTGGTTGATATTACTTAAACTTATACATGTATAATAAAATTTTAGTGAGAAGCAAAACTTTATCAACACAGTAGAATTGGTAAGATACTAATGTAAGCCCAGAAAGACTTAGAAACCTTGAAAGTGGTGTTCTTAAGGGATGATCACACAATGTCATACAACAAGCGAACTTTGTTGTTTAAGGGGTCTGGTGTTAATGCAATTGCTGAACTTCATTTTTCAACTTCTAAACAAGTTTCAAAGTGTCCTAAATGAACAATGTTTATTTATTGAGCTTGTGCGACATTGTGCAATTGTCCCTAAGAAAACAGATTTGTACACCCAAATTCTACATTGCCATTTTTTATATCATTTATAAAGTTCTGATGATCCAGGTTTCCACCAATTCTTAGATTATGATATGATTCAATAAGTTTATAAATTAGTAATTTGGATAAATCAGATATATTTCAAATACAGTATATACAAATGTAACCACTGAAGACCACAACACAATAGACTACATCGTTTAAAAGAAACTTTTGTAAACGACAGAAAGAAAGTGAGATACCAGTCTAACCATACAATACCTGTAGGATAGAATAATGCACCGTGAGTGACTGTCCTGTCTGACCCTTGACCTTCTCACAATTGCTTTTACTTCACCTCTCTGAACTAAGTACACTATAATGTGTGTTTATCATTGACAACGGTTGCTATGGGGTGTGGTGTTTTTCTCCACAATACTTGCTGGTCTAAAGAGATGAGACACAAAGGTTTATGACATACCGTAATGTGTAGTTAACACTTCATGTATATAGCACATTATGAATATCTCCATTAACAATGGATTTAGATTTACATGTTTATGTATATGTACATTGTATATGTATGAAGTAAAACTGTACATTAGGCTCTAGCCAAGTAACTTTTCACATCTACATGTACATTGTCCTGGATCTAAATAAATGATTACTTATATAGGTATGTCAGGGCATATTTCTTAATCTTACTTAAGATACAATGTGTCTTGCCAATGTCTTTCAGCCAGCACAAATGATGATTGATGGCAGAATGCCACATTAATGTATCTAGTCTAGTTCTTATACCGTATCATTACCATTCACACCTCTACTCAGTTAGTTAGAAACAGTTAGTTTAGTTATAGAAACCACGTTGGCATCCAGACTACGAAGTATCTTACAGTCTACAACTAACATCATACATAGAATGTTATCATTTTACTAAATATACATGCACTGCAGTACTGCGGTAGGCAGTAAAATCTAAACAGGTTCCCCAGTCTTTGCACCACTGGATTACCTACCTGTGTTTTTGTCATGAGTGTACATTAAGTAAATCAACTAGTAACTGTCGTTTCCCTATCTGAATTCACTAGATAAGTGTCATTACTTCAATTATGGTCGATACATTACCACCTGTTTGAATTCCATCACATTTGTGAAGCTACAAAGAAACCAGAGATACGACACTTTTCATAAATTTAATAAAATAATTCTGTAATGAAAGTAAAATCGATGGCAATTTTTTCTGCAACTGATATAATATTGACTGTAATTGTTGCAGACAATACAATTTCCGTGTAGTGCTGGTAGTCTTTTGTAAGCAAAACTCAATAAAACCATTACAGATATTTCCCTACAGACATATTGCTTCAACTACTTACAGGTACTGCAATAGTCGGCATAAATGAGTGACAAGAATGGCTACCATGGCAACAGGAAGAATTCTGCATTAAATACTTCACAATTCCAAATTTTAAACCAAAATTTTGATATGAATTTATTCGTAAGGATTATTGCTACACTTTGTGACTAAAAGCAAGTAAAATTCTTTCAAAAATTGTAAAATAAATACAAATTTTGTTGGATTGATTTTGGCGGAAAACACTAACACACGACAGGTAATCCAATTTAAATGAAAGCTGGAAATGGGTGATCCCTTGAGACCAACTTGAAATACTAATTTTCTTACTATAGGCAAAGACATTGCTTACAAATTACGTGCACAATAATACTACATGTTTTTATGATAATGTATTCAGAACGTAAGGAATATTTGAAATTTTGAAAATACTAGAATGGTGATATATTTTCTTCCTGTACAGATAAGAATATGAACCCATGTAATGTTTTTGTGAAATGGTTTGTCAAAATTGTCTTCTTTAATTCTTGGTACCTGAAATAGAATATTATTGCCTAAGGCACATCATAAAAATAAGGAACATTGATTTCCTGGTTGACACCACAATTTCCGCTCCATAAGCTTCACACACGTTACTATAGGCACGAGTGAAAATAAGTCGACTGTCTTGTTCTATTTTGATCCTCTACCACGAGGTACAAATTAATGTAACATGCTATTGTAGGTACTGAGAATTAAACTGCCATTTTTTCATCAATTCTTTTATCTCATCAAAATATACTGCTTATTAAATTTCAGTCTCATTAAAGATAGTAATTAGTTTTGAGATACTGTAAAAAATATGATATGATAATTTTGACTATTTCAATTTACACTGTATGTAGGAAGAAGTCCTTAGCAACTGAGATTAGTACATGTACTTAAAGTGGCACAAGCTGCGTTTATAAACTTTTTACTCTCAAGTGAAAATACTTACATGATAAGCTGACATTACGGTATACTATTATTGTCAATGCATGCCATCTATGGCATTACAATTGCCTTCTGGCATTGTTAGAACAGTTTATTGCGAAGTATGGATTCTTCGGCATTTTTTTATACAAATGATAAATTACATCATCGGATTGTTTATATATCTTAATGCCAATTGGGCCATATTTGAATTCAATCAATTGCAACTGATGGTTATGTATGCTTCAGTAAGTAGAATACTATGAGTGACTTTTAAATATGCAGTATAAATTTCACCCCAAAAAATGTATAACTCAGTTTGTGCCCCTTTAATGAAAAGGTTGTCATGGAAATGAGTCGTAACCTGATGGAGACAGACTAACGTAAACTATGTGACATTTGGTGTTCAGAACACTATGTTTTTGTCACTTTTACTGTGTTACAGCCCAGTACAATACAATGTACATGTACATGTAATCCATTTAAGTTTAAGTCTTGCCATGGTCGCTTGTATGAGAGTTTATCCACCAAGGTATTTAACAATATATAAATGTAGTTGTGTGTTGTTTTTTACTTCATTACATCAATACAGATATCACTTGATAATTTAAACTTGTCAAAAACAGGTGATACATCATTATAAGGCATAACACTGAGTACATAAATGTTTGTCACTCTAAATTCAGAGTATCTTGACTCTAAAATGTTGAGTTCGAATACATGCACTCTTGCATGACCCAACCCAGGTAGTCAACCTCCTACACAATGGCAACCATAGCAACAGGCCACTTCAATAATTTTTTATGTTTCTACTTATGGTTGACACCTTTACAAAATACATGTGACAACACAAACACTGTCTGTACCAAAGAAATTGAGAAATCTTTACTTGATAAAAACAGTCCCATTGGTGCACATATATAATTATTATTGCTGCAGGTGAAAGATAGTAAAAGATTTTTTTCAGTAACTTGGTACTGCCATGATTAACATGAACATGATGAAAGAAACAATATATTTATTTTGTGTGGCCTTGATATGACCCCATGGTTGCTATGATACAAGAGTGTAAACAACTGTCATGCTGATACAGAATGCTAATGTTGTAGTAAATTGATGGCAAACAATACATACATGTGTTTTCTTTATTATCATCACATACAAGGAATCAATATTGTGAATAATTAATTAGATTGTAAATTGGAAATCGTTAGTGTGCTAGTATCTAATGTTGCTAATACTTGTAATGACAACTCTGGTAGTAAAATGTGAATGTTCAATGTATGTCACTATATGTATTTAATGCAACAATGCCTTTCTGATTTATATTTGGTGTTCACCTGATGTTGACATTCAAAGTACGTGTATAGAGCTGTAACCTACAACCACAGTGACTTGTCTTGGTGTTTAACCATTGAAGTACTTTCATGTGGGAGGTACATGTTTGTATTTCCATGACGCTAATTAAGTCTCTTGGCTAATTATGTCTTCTGTAACCCACATACTTGCCCATCTGACTACATACATGTATTGGTTTCTGGCTAACACCATTTTCAAGCCAGACAGCCATTTAGTCTCTGAGCTAGCAGAGCTGCTGCAGGCAATATTTTTAAAAATTCTTTTACTTAGTTGTCAACACAAGGATACTACTATAGCCAGGCCTGCAGTTTGATTTAGGATTAAAACTTTAGGTGTGAAAAAACAGTTGTCTGGCAAAGCTTAAGAAAAAGTTAGTATAGAACAAAAGAATAATCCTATGTAATCCTCATGGCTCCACAGATACAATAACCTAGGATAGAATCCCCTGACTTTTAACCTCAGACCACCATAGAGAATAGTGGTCTGACTAACATACATGTAGGGCTGCAGGTGCTGGCATTTGAACCTTTCATCAGTTCATTCTAAATAAAAGAAAGTACTGTAAATCTAAATGTAATTTTCACTAATACTTACTAGAAAATTATGCAATTTTGTAGTCTTCGGCTACTACTCAAAGACTAATTTTAATAATACCAGACTGGTACATTGTGTTCAACTTCATGTATGTATCTCAGAAGGCAACCTTCAGTCGCTACTTATTTTTGTATTTTTTGTTTTCTAGCAAAATAAACAGAAATTTAGCAAAAAATTACAGGTTTACAGTATTTCACTGGCTTTATTACAGCAACACTGTTTGATAAGAAAATACAACAGTGAATGCATGACGCAGGACACTTTTTAGTTAATCTTGAACTTTTCTCCTTGAACTATTAAATCATCTCTAAATTTATGTTGAGAAACAAATAGAAAATTAGCTATGGCTAAACCATGTGTACTCAGTGTAATGCTTTAGCTATACTTGTGGTGTGATTGAATGAGAAATCTGACAGGAAATATAGACTGTATGTGTCAATAAAATAAAGTAACCTTTCCTGTATCTATCAATTTATTTGTTTGACAACATTACAAGCATTAATTGTTTATTAGCAATATTGCCTTATGACTTATTTTTGCAAATTTCGCTTGAAAAAACAACAATAACACAAACATAAGAAGGGTAGTGACCAATCTGATTAAAATCTGATGTGGTAGTATGACTTGATTTCTTTATTTACCTTACCTTCATTTTATTTATTGGAAAAATAATGATAAACAAAGGAAATTGAGGTAAATACAGAAATTGAGCAATATTCAACACATCATATTGGGTAGTGACAAAAAACACTTTTTTGGACATGAACACAATTACCAGTTTCGTAATTCGTAAGAATTGCAAACTAGCTGAAGACTGTAAACTTGCAAACATTTTTAGTAGTGAATATTTCTCGGATTACAGAATCTTTCAGTGCATGATCACCAATAATATGTTGCCTCTCTACCAATGCTTATGTTGTTATATAAGAGGGTGTTTCCCCCTCCCTTGCTTAGAAATTGTTGTTGTTATATTAGAGGGTGTTTCCCCCTCCCCTCCCATGCTAGAAATTGTTTTTGGTATATTAGAGGGGGTTTCCCCTCCTGTGGTAGACATTTTTAAAAACAAGTCACTGTTATCACATCAAATTACAACAGCAAGGTTTAAATCCTGGAATGAAAAATTTACTTTCTGGTCATTCCACATCACGAGTGACAGCAATACAAATTTGTGTCAATTAAATTTGTAATTTGTTATGTTGAGCTTGAAATGTCATAAGTCAAAATATTCAAAATCACCATTGTATAGTATATTGTTCTCCAATTTTTTTTTTCATTCGGCCAAAAAATATTGCCTGAAAGCAATGTATCTATTAAATGTCATCTCTTGCAGGTTTCCAACTGCATTTTTTAACTCCATTTTACATCAAATGTTGTTAAATGTTTTCCTCTTCATAGACTGAGACACAATGAGTAACTACGTATACCCACCAGCTCCTCTGACAAGGCAGCAGGAGAAGGTTGAATTACAACATTTAAATGATAGATTTACTGAATATATTGCCAAAGTACGCAAAACACGGGAAGAAGCCAACCAGGTATGAAACTGTTTATGATGTACATTTGTAACACTGTATGGTAGTTAATGAAAGTGACACAGACAAACAGATAGACTGACAGAGAGAGAAACAGACAAGATTGCCAGACTGTAATTATCATGTTATGTTTCACTGTATGGTAATGAGAAACAAACACATATCGACAGACAGACAGTGCACATGTACACATCATTGTGTTGTACATGTATATAATTGCTGTATAATATGATATAATAATAGACAGATAGACATACAGACATATATGGATAGATAGGCTAACAGGTAAACTGTAAAACAGACAGACAAACTGTAACAGACTGACATATACATGTACATGTATAGATGGCTAGATATGCAGACAGATTATAAAACAAAGCCAGACAGACAAGTACATAGACAGACAGCTACAATGTAGATTAATATAGATAGCAGACAGACAGACAGACAGACAGACAGATCGGGAAAGGAACTTAAACACATTTGCCTACAACTTATAGACATATTTAACAGATACACACAGGTTACACATGGAAACCGTAATTGTCAGAGATGTATAATTAATATGCAAAGAGACTAATTTCCTGAAAATAGCATTCAAATCACTTGAATGGTTTATACAGCCAATGAAGAAATATATTTATATTTATTTTTATATATATTTATATTTATGATTTATGAAGGGAAGACAGGAATATAGTATCAAAAGGTTGGAGATTTACACCACAAAATACAAAGAAAAAAAGATTGTTGTTTAAAAAAGGACAGAAAAACAGGGAACAAAAAATTGCTGTGTTAATAAAAAGATCATTGGAAATAATTCATAAATTTAAATGTTTTTGTTTCAAGGTCGACTCAACAGCTCTTCTGAATGCAATAAAAAATTTAGAAGAAGAAATTGGAGTTATAAAGGGCTTGTATGAAAGAGAGTTGGATAAAATCAGAAGAGAACTAGAGACTTTAGGTGGTGAAAAACAACGCTTTGAAGTTGCAGCACAGAAAAATGGTGCATTGGCTACCGAACTACAGGACAAGTAAGATGTGTTTACTTATGATTTTTAAATGAATTAATGTGGTATGTGCCTCAGAAACAAATATCTAATCTTTTCTGTCACGCTGTTCAAGATTTCTTAAGCCATTTTCAGTGAAGTTGAACAAAACTATATGAATTACATGTAAGTCATTTTAGAATTCAATTAAGGCCACTGAATACTGTGTTTTAAGACTATGAGAATAACAGATACTATTGTTGAAAACAAGATGGCCCCAATTTTTTTGTGTTATTTCAATACCAACCAACAACCCTATCTGAATGCTGACAACCCCACTCAGCCACCAACAACCCCATCCAAATGCTGAAAATCTCACCTGAACACTGACAATTTTACATGTACTCTGCCACCGACAACACCATAGAGACAAAAAACTCATAAATTTTCATGATCTGTCTTTTGTAGGCTGACAGTTGAGATGGGAAGAAGTCGAGGTTTGGCAGACGAGTTAGCTAACCTACAACAAATTGTGGCAAGAAAAGATGCAGAAATTAACCAGCTTAGAGCAGAAAATGAAAATTTAGCCCAGAAGTTAACCAGTTTAACAAGAGAATACGATGGTCTGTTGCGTGATTACGAAGATGTTAGTCGGAAATACGAGAAGGAACAATTAGCAAGGGCAGAAGCTCAGGATATGTTGGCAAATTTACAGAAGCAGTTTGCTTTCAGTAATCAAGTCAATGCTGAGGTAATGTTTATCACGTTGTTGTTTTGTAGATTCATAAGCAAACCTTACAGGTACATTATCCAACTATTAAAATCTTACTTCTTCAGTCAGGCATATCCCTTTTATCCCAAACGGGAAACACAGACTTTCTTTCTATCCCGATTGGATCATTTTTAGTACAGCTGAACTAAGTATATTGCTATAGTATGGAAGAAAAGAAGTCATTGGATACGCAAATATGTATGCCTCTTATTCCATATAAGGAAATTATGTGATATGCAAATATGTATGCCTCTTATTCCATATAAGGAAAATGTATGCCTCTTATTCCATATAAGGAAGTGATTTGCTCTGCAAATATATATGATTCCTATTCCTTGTAAGGCAGTCATTGGCATGCATATGTATGCCTCTTGTTTTATATACAGCAGTCATTTGATGACATATTATGTAATAAGTGAATGTAAAGTAGGCATTGATATCCAACTACTTCAGGGATTTAGGAACTCTTAAAAATAAAATAAATCAAGCAACATATGCAAATGACACCCCTAACTATTTCCATATTAGGAAGTTGCTGAGTTGAAGAGTCGCTTGAATGACAAAGATACACAGATTTTACAATTGGAAGGTAGAGTTCGTGAATTGGCTAAGAGTGACAACACCCTACATGAATTGTTAGCAAGGGTACGTGATGCAGCAAGTGCTGAACTACAAAAATACAAGGATGAGTCTGAAGCACAGTATGCCAAGAATGTAAGTATACTATAGTCAATGCCACCATTTAAAGTGGCCATATGGATGAGGATTGGATATTTATTTTGGATTTTGGATTTATAAAACAATTTTATCATGGTTTCCTACTTGAAAAATTAATGTTAAACAACATATACCAAGTCCGTGTTTGTATCTCAATACATTGCCAAAGATTGATAAATGTGTAAAAAGGGTTGTTTTCTGAACTTTGCATTCTGGAGATTATATTTCGTGATTACATTGTGCTCAATTGCCACAAATCAATGAGTTGAAACTTTAATTGCCATACAGTTTGTACATAAGTCTACATGACAACTGTGACTCTGTTACAGACAATGCAACTTGAAGAA
The DNA here is from genome assembly GCF_964340395.1 of Glandiceps talaboti. Lineage (NCBI taxonomy): Eukaryota > Metazoa > Hemichordata > Enteropneusta > Spengelidae > Glandiceps > Glandiceps talaboti. Next base: position 15,266,787 of record NC_135565.1, on the reverse strand, counting down.
ATTTGATACAACCTCAAAATATCCAAAGCTATAGTTCATGTGAGATTTCTTGTTATTTTACATGCATTTCATTGTTGACTAGCTTTAATGTAGGAGTTGTATGCATGTCATGATAAAAACTTTTCATTTTGTTGTTACTATAGTTACATGAACTGCGTGTTCAGATGGACCAAGATGCAGCTAACATTGCTAGACTGTCTGATGAGAATAAGAGACTTTGTGGTGAAATCGATGACTACAACAGAGAAATGAATTCATTTCAGAGCAAGGTGAGGTTTTCGATGTATAACTTCAATTTATGACATTTATGATTTAAAATCCAGTTTAAGATATTCAGTCTGTATATTTGTTATTCAGTGATCTATACATGTAGTTGTATTAGTTTTTTGTATGGATGTATTGTGTGTTTTTATGTGGAGTTGAGAAGGTCATGGAGTGGGCTAGCTCTCATCTATTCTACACTTTGCTGGATCGAGCCCGATGCCACTGGCATTTGTTTCTGATTGGTTAGCTAGTAAGTGCTTGAGCAAGATATGAATCATTGTGTCCCTGGATCAACTCAGCTGTATAATTTAGGACCTGGTAGGATAGAGGACTGGTCTGGTCTGGTCCTGGGCTGGTCTGGGTCTGGGCTATTTTTGTCATGGTCTGGTATGGTTTGATCTGGGTCTTAGCCTGGGCTGTGTCTGATCTGCGTCTGGCTCTGGACATAGACCTGGGCCTTGTCTGGTGTGATCTGGGTCTGGACGTAGACCTGGGCCTTGTCTGGTCTGGTCTAGTCTAGTCATGGCCTAGTCCTGAGCTTGGGCCTCGTCCGGGTCTTGGCCTTGTCTGGTCTATAGGTCTGGGCTTGGCCTGGTCTGGAGATCATAGAGAAATGGCATTGCAATCCAGTGTCTAGCCTTGACTTGAAAGAGTTGATGATGGTACCATAAACTACATTGTCAGCTGACAAACTATTCCATGGCTGAAAGACTTGATTTGATCAAAAATGATATCGCATGCACAGTGAGGGTACGTGTCTTTGAGTTTCTTTAATTTATAAGAACATACACAAATCTGTGAATATTGACACCTTATTTTCACACGAGTTACATGGAGGAATTTTGTTCCACGAGTCGCATAGCCATTTTGTGTTCATAGACATATATTTATTATCACCATGTATGTTTCTTTGTAGGTCCGAACGCTAGAACACAACAACGCTGACTTGATTGAAAATCTCAATCAAGAACGTCAGAAATCATCTGTACATATTCGTGCTTTGGAGGAGAAGTTGAAGGAGTTACAAGACACCTTGATCTACAAACTCCAAGAACTTGGTAGTGGCAAAGAACCACCAATCAGAGCTGAGATAGAATCTTTGAAAGTACTCGTAGAAGATGAAGAAAACAAGTAAGTATTAATATAGATCTTTTCACAGAACAGAGCCCCTGGCGGCAAATAACTAATGAGACGAAATAGAATCTTTGAAGGTACTCATATAGGGTGAAGAAAACAAGTGAGTATTCATATAGACCTTTTCACAGAACAGAGCCCCTAGTGGCAAAGCCCAACCAATCAGAGCTGAAATAGAATCTTTGAAAATACTCATAGAGGGTGAAGAAAACAAGTATTCATATAGACCTTTTACAAAGCATAGCCCTCTAGTGTTGAAGACGCAAACAAAATGTAAACATAATAGACCTTAACTGCATGATCATATTATTCTTGGTCAATGCTTGTCAATAACTTTACAACGAATAGTGCCCTCATGTGGTAGGTTGTAAAGTAAAATTTTGTGGTTGATGTGATCTGGTTATGAACATCATTTCTATATTGTAAACCTAGATATTTTCACTCCATGAAAATTTTGCAATTTTATAATCTTCAGCTAGTTTTCATAGACAATTTTTTCCCCAATTACCAGAGTGGTATATTGCATTGCGTTGAAGGACAAGAAGGCATTTTAGTCACTTCTAGGTTTGCAGCATCTTGCTGCAACCACAGTAATGGGTGTCACACTTCTGACAGGATACATTTATTTTATTTTCTTACAGGTTACGTAATGTTTCCCGTGGAAGTAATCTTGTCTCTGTTCCGCCAATCAACACTACCGGGTTCACTACCTCCTTGACTACCCAGCCAAGAGCACAACCAATGAGTTACTCTAGTAGTCGTGTAACCATGGCAGTGCCGACTGGAAAGTTCACCAATACCACTGGGTTTAGCACCAGTTTAACAGCCAAAGGTACATTATGTAGATTTGATTATAACACACTTGGTTAGATTAGATTAGATTTAATTAGATTCAATTCAACTAGGTTAGATTACTCTGGGTTAGATTAGATTAGATTAGATTTAATTAGATTCAATTCAACTAGGTTAGATTACTCTGGGTTAGATTAGATTAGATTTAATTAGATTCAATTCAACTAGGTTAGATTACTCTGGGTTAGATTAGATTAGATTAGATTTAATTAGATTCAATTCAACTAGGTTAGATTACTCTGGGTTAGATTAGATTGGATTAGGTTAGATTACAGTAGGTTAGATTAGATTAGATTAGAATAGGTTAGATTCCAGTAGATTAAATTTGGGTAGGATACATCAGATTAGCTTAGATTAGATTATGTTTGAATGCTTTAGATCATATTAGATTAGATTAGATTATAATTTTCATAATATTATACAAATTGATTCCATAAATTTTATAGGCTTACATGCTACTGTGGACTCAGGACTCACGTTAATGCGTTATTCCGTGTCCGGGACGCAATACATTTCATTGGGAGTCGACTCTCTTCAAGTTTCACCCATGAGTCCCTGGTACCTGCAAACATCTTAATAACTGTCTATACTCAATGAAGGTGGCAATGACTATTTCCTTTCTCTGTAGCTCCAGTTCGACCAGCCTCCGTTCCAGCGCCCTCAACGATGGGTCAGGGAAAGGATTACTTTGACTCCATGTTCAGTGACCTAAAGAAGGAAACTTTGTATTACCCAAAGTTACACCCCAAATCAAGCCCCCCTAAGTTTGCAGCTACAACCCATGATTACACAACAGCCACAGCAAGGTAAGCACACTAAATTTCTTATGCTTGTATGTATGGCTGAAAACAAAGGTAGTTTTATCTTTACAAACTTCTAATTCTCAGAATATTTAAATGTCAGAGTCTGTTTAATCATATCTTAGTTAATATTGACATATTTTATTGAATATTTAGGTAAAAGAAATCATAAATAAGTCATGTTTTTATAAATCACAATAAAATGGAATCTTTTCGGGGTGGGGGAGGGGGTAACTTTTACTAATGTTTGATGTATTGAATACATGAGCATACAGACCAAAGTTCAAAATTATGTAAACGATATAAATTTTGCAGAAAATGTGGATAAAGATGGTGGGAGTCGTTATACTTTGTGGTTCATTCTTACATACAGGAATCAACTTTAATAGATTGTCTCAATATTATCATTTTGAATTCTTTATTTTTGTTGTTTTTGTTTATTTTGATTTTGTCAAGCGTGAACACTATAGTCACTATTCCAACTCTACACACACCTTATAACAGAGCAATATACAACTCCACCGAACAGCGACATTATTTCCTTCTCTTCATTCATTATTTGTATGACATTGCCCAACGCTACACACTCATTGAAGTATTTGCCATACAACATCAATTATGAGAATAGAAAGGATTTTTTTCTGTGCAAAAACAAAGTCCATGTGACAGCTTTTGATTCATACAAGTCACCCGTACGATTCAGTTCAGTACGATCTTCATGATCTTGGCCCACTGTCTGTGACCTACACTTATAAGTTCTATTTTCTGTCATTTGTTTATTTTTATGATTTTGTCTGTATACTTGTTGCTTTTTTGTTTTCTTTATGTTTATGTCTGTCATGTATTTTTTTTTTGTCTTTTCACAAATTTGATTTATATTATTTTGTCTGTTTATTCATTATATATATTGTCTGTCACCTCTTAATTTGCATGAAATTTACATAATTCAAATCATCCTGATATATTTTTGTTCCTGTTAATGATTATATGAAACCATTCTTTTTAAAAACACACACTGCCTGCTTATAATTATTATGGATACTGCACTTATAATTTGCATAATCTTTGCATTTCATATATTTTGCCATTAAGCTTTGTAATTCAAGATTGAACAAACTTTAGTTAATATTTTGTATTTTAACTCAAATACAAGTCTTACCTGTCCACTCCATCTCTTCAACTTAACCTTTGACTTTAAGCTGTTTGACAGAAACATTCAAAAGGTTAAAAAAAGGCACAAAAATGCAAATGACAGTTTAGCCAAAATGTTGATGATTTTTATGAGCACTTGTATTCAAATGTGAAAGTTAATTTGTCAGTAAATGTCTTTCCTTGGAGCCATTTGGACTTAGAATGGAACAACATTGAATACATATTAATTGAATGATCACTTGAATGGTTGATTTATCAATTGATTGACAAATTAATTGGTTGGTTGATTGATTGATTGATTATTACTATCTCAGACTGAAGTCATTTCGTTATCTGACATCTCTCATTTCAATCACATTCTATCTATCCTCAACTACTGCCAGATTTCTTTCAGCACATCATCTACCTAGATGTTAGTACCATTCCCTCATACTAATACCAACACACTGCATTTATGTGTTTTGTGTTTGTTGTGTTGAACAAAACAACATGCCATTTTTGTTGTGAATTAGAACTGTAGTTTATTTTGAGAAAAAGTCAATCAAAAAGATTATGAAAACCTTTGTTACTTGACACACAGAATGATATAGTATAAAGATCCAAAATTATTACCAATATTGCCATATTTTATTGAGTAACTTAAAAAAATGCAACAATTCCTATATCTCGATCCTTTAAGTTGATGTTCGACTTTCTTTGCCTGTTAAAAATCATGTCTGATTTGTACCCTCCACCTATACCCCAGCCCACCCCACCCCAGACAAGACATGACATGACAACAATGGTTATATAATTGGTTGATTGCATCCATGACTTACCTTACACAGATTACTCGTTACTTAAAAATCAGTAACATGATAGGCTTGTCTCCATGATGATACCTCCGTATCATCAAAATGAAACTGTATTTCAGTGACAAAGCCACCTGTCTGTATTTTATCCCCCCCCCCTCCTCCATCTTCCGCAGTACATTTTCAGAGGATGTCAAGGATTCACATGTCATTTTTCAGTGGTTCAAAATCTTTCCTACAAAAATAACCTAATATGGCCACTCTCCTCCTAATACCAAAAATTAAAGTAATTACTAATTTCTCTAAATACTAACTACAAAATTTACAAATTGCCTGCATTAGCTTGATATTTATTATTTTCACACTCTGTTTTGTATTATTTTTTCCTCACAAAAATGTAACTTACTATACTATCAACATTTTCTTACCTTTCTTGAGTGGATTGATAGACTTGTAGCTTAAATTATAATGAATTTGAAAGTAATTCTTTGATACAATTATCAAATCTTACAAATTCCTTTTCTGTAAGCTAATGCCTTGATTATGAAATAGTTTGCCTTTACATATTAATGCTCCTATTTGCTATATTTTGATAAAGCACGTCTAAAAATATTCCAAAAAAGTTTCTTTTTAATCAGCCAACATGACTTACGACCCTAATTTGCATGTTTATCCATATATGGTAATTGTTCTGGCTATAATTTTCATAATACTGCCATATATGGCAATTGATCTCACCTTTGACCTAATCCTCCTGAGTTTTACCATATATAGAAATCTGGACTCACCTTTGGCCTAACTCTTTACCATATATGGAAATTACCACCCTGAACCACTGATTAATTATGTGACACCTTTGCTCCTCCCTTCTCTAGGTCCTCCCTTGTTTCCAAATGGGCTCACCCACCCAGAAGTGGACATCTCCGTGTTCTACCTGCCCGAAAACTTGTTATGTTCTAAGTACATGTAACACACTCGTACAGCGCATGCATGTAATCGACCATGACTTGTAAAACTACGCTGATCTTGTAAATTTGAAGTACAACATATGAAATATAAACTTAATGTCGGAAATGTATACGTACATTGTTCAAAAGTAGTACTGAGCAGTGATTTGTAACTTTATTACTGTTATAAAAATGAAACTAATGAAACTACCTATTTTACATCAGATTCCAATGTTCACCTTTGACCTTGATTTGCATATAACATTTACTTGTTTTCACTTTATTTACTCATCAATATCCTGGGAAAAATCTATAATTGAGTCTATAAACACAATTATCATAACCCAGCTACATTTTTTAGTTTAAGAGTAAAAACAATTAACATGTCCACACCTTTCCAGAGAAAATTATTTCTTAAAAACTTTTGACAGTCCTCATTCAACCAACTGAGATTAACATATGTTGTTTTTGACAGTAAATTAATTAAAAAAGACAAACATGTTTCAAGAAAAAAGTTGCAAAATTTGGGTCATGTTTGACACCCAACAACTATTTCAATAAAAAGGGAAATTACTGTTACATTTAAAACTACACTAGCTGTAACTGGGTTTCATTTTTTGGGCAACGATATTTTCACTGAAAATGGTTAAAACGCCAATAATTAGACATTTTACATGTTACTTATGGGTTGATGGTATCCATAAGTAGTACAGCAAAAGTTTGAAATTGAGATAGAATAGGCGGCGCTTATTTTTGGGTGCGGACCCAAAAATCAATTTGATGGGATACATTTACCCACAATTTTGTTGATGGTAGTGTACAATATTATAAGTAAATTATTACATCTAATAAAACAGTTTCAAAACACATTCCAATAGGACATTCCAGACTGCAAACAGGAAATTGAGAATAGAGCGCCCTCACTCAGATTGGGGGTATCATAGTACATCATAGTACCGTTTGTCCCTTGGTATTCTGTAGAAGCGTACATCAGGAAGGTTTTTTCATATTGTTCAGACATTGAGGAAGCAGTTGCAGTTCTGTATGATATACGAGTAACCTATACCATGTATACCCCCAAGGTACACACAGACAGGAAGTAGAGCGCCATCATGGCAAATTTTGGAAAGGACTATTGCAGCTAGTGTCGCTTAGCTTTAACCCACAGTACTGCTGTGTACAATTTTGCATACTTTCATATGAGGACATTTACTAAAATATAATCAAAAATTGAAAAATAATAGTACTTTGTCAAATTAATTTTTAAAGAATCAAAATCAACTTAATCAATTTTATACTATATTTGTACCACTTTTGTGTATTTTCAAGCACCTGTATGTATATACTGTGTGATAGTACATGGTAAATATATTTGTATTTAAAAGTTTTAGTACTTTTTTTATTTTATTTGTACAGTATTTAAGAATTTATTTTATTTTTTCAGCACAAAGCACATTCATAGTCTTTTTTATGTATTTTATATTTTTGTATTGATATTTTATGACTGTAACATTTCACTTGGTTTCTTGTGTAAACAAGTACTCTAGTTAAAGGAAAGACAAAAGATTTCATGGTTTGGCCACTAGGGCAATCTGATTAAAATCCGATGTAGATGTCGGCTAATCGTTCATTGCTATTTTACCTTCGTTATTTTGCCTGAATTGACCTTCTTGGTACATGTTTACAATTTTTAGCCTGATCGCCTCCTCTACAGGCTAAAAAATGTAAACATGTACCAAGAAGGTCAATTCAGGCAAAATAACAAAGGTAAAATAGCAATGAACGATTAGCTGACATCTACATCAGATTTTAATCAGATTGGCCACTAGGGGTGCTGTTCACAAGCTGTTTGGTGGCAGCCAGGAAGTGAGGGTCAGAAGTATTGTAGCATAAAGACAGACAGTAGACGATAAGTTACCACTCAATCGATATGTTGTTCCTACAACTTTCATAGAAGATATTTTTACCAGTGATCTTACTGTACTGTAGTCATTTACGGATATTTACACATATCAAATTCCTTTCCATAGAGTACTAAAAATCCACACTAGCGAATAATTTGCTCTCAATTTGTCCAATTTTTTTTCTCACAAATGAGTACTTTTAGTTACGTTTCAACCATAGCTTTAACTGATTTACAGAGCAAATATTGTTTGAAATCACGTGTGTATGATTTTGATTTATTTCGGATACATCAAAGTAAAATTTGATTTAACAAGAAAATATCCTTCAGTGATATCATTGAGTTAAAAAAATCATTTTATTTTATACCTGATTACAGTTCATAATAAGTGATATCATAATTTCCTTGGTTTCTTTCACAACTATTGTCAACACGTCAAGTGTAAAGAACAATAAGACATACTTACAATGTGTCAACAATAACAAAACGTGTTTACTAAAGTGTCAACAATAAGGTACTTACAAAGTGTCAACAACAACAAAATATGTTTACTAAAGTGTCAACAACACATACAGTACTTACAAAATGTCAACGAAATATATTTACTAAAGTGTCAACAATAAGGTACTTACAAAGTGTCAACAACAACACAATATATTTACTGTGCCAACAACAACAAAACATTTACTAAAGTGTCAACAATAAGGTACTTTCAAAGTGTCAACAACAACAACACATTATATTTACTATGTGTCAACAACAACAAAACATTTACTAAAGTGTCAACAATAAGGTACTTTCAAAGTGTCAACAACATCAACACAATATATTTACTATGTGTCAACAACAACAATATAAGTGTTAACAACAAGCACAGAACTGGTGAGAGATCAAACCATTACATTGGTGGCACCCAATGGGTTTTAAACATATAGATATTAATGACATGGTGTGGTTTTCTTGTGAACAACTGCAGTATGGTATTTAGAAGTCAAATTCTCATCTGTGATGCTTCAAATTGACTTAGAAGAGACCCTGTTTCAAACCCTTACGAAGACACTAAATGCATCAAAGTGTGTATTTTTGCAGATATGTTTTCTATTGTCACTTTGATTCTAAAACTGTAGAAATAATCATGTCTACTAATTTAAAATAGTTGGATCTAGTGTTTTGACAGTTTTTTGTAACTTTTTGTATATATGAACATATCTGAACCATAATAAAGTGACTAGTTTTGCACATCAAACATAGAAACAAAACATTTATGTGTCTTGTGTGTTTATTTGTGGATGATAGACATTGCTATTTGATGTTGTCAATCATTCAAATCTACCAATAGCAGACAGTCTACAACTAAGTGTTCTTGTTGCTTGCCTTGCCAATCATGCAAATCACCCATGTGTAATGGCAATTAGGCATCACAACTCTCTATTTGACACTGTCAATCATTCTAATCTACTGATAGATGATGGTATACACAACAAAGTGGTCATATAGCTCGCCTTGCCATTCAAATCAAAACAGCCAATGATAGAAGTTCTTACAATTCCCATATGAATATTCAATGAGGTTTACATATATGAAACAAATACTGTGATTGGTCTGAATATTTACTTTACATATGACATTGATTTATTTTAAAGTAACTATTATATTGTTACTTAGGAGTCATGATATTTATGTTCAACATTTGCATATTCATGTCTGCTGGCTCCCATGAGGTAATGGGGTCCACTGAAAGACATGCAAAGAACTATAGACGTGGAACAAGTATTACCTCTGTCAGTTTCTCTTTACAAACACATATATCTAATATACATATATGTGATGTTGACCAATGAAATGACTCGCCAGAACTCGTGTTTACAAAAATTACTTTAGATGCCATCCCCTTTATAATTCTGTAAACTGGAAATTTTTGCTAAAAACCTATTATCACTTATTTCGCTGGAAATGAAAAACAAAAAATTAAGTAGGGACTAAAATGGCTTCTTTATACATGAACGCTATACCAGTCTGTTAATTAGTAAATTTTGGTCTTTGAAAACTAGTCAAAGAATGCAAAAATGTAACATTTTCTAGTAGCAAAAATATGTAGGTTTACTGTATGTAGCAATAACATCATAACTCACATTATACCTCCTATTATGATGCTTTTCTACAGTTCAACTGGACCTATCAAGATATTAGAAGTAAACGGAGACGGTCGTTTTGTACGTCTTTTTAACTCATCAGCCAATCATGATGAAGAGTTTGGAGGTTACATGATACAGCAGAACGTCGGAGGTCATCCTGTCGCTGTTTATCGATTCCCACCAAGGACAAAGTTCAGGGCAGGCTCCACTATTACGGTAAGTATGTGTGTGTGTGTGGTGTGGTTCAAAGGTAGCAATAACAAAGGTAGACATATGAATAGTAATTTCACAGACCAATGATACGAAAGTACAGTGGTGTATCTGCAAGACAGGGAAAGTGCAGTTGAGAACACAGTACTCATGTATCCTTGGTCTGTGAAATTGATATGGTACGGTACAGTACGGTACGGTACAATACGATACGATATGATATGAAAGGATAAGATATGATATGATATGGTATGATATGATATATGATATGATATATGATATGATATGATATATGATATGATATGATATGAAAGGATGAGATATGATATGATATGGTATGGTATGAAAGGATATACGATATATGATAATTATGGTAATGATAAGATATATAGTATGAAAGGATAAGATATGATATGATATGAAAGGATAAGATATGATATGATGTGATATGGTATGATATATGATACGAGTGCAAATACCGGTACCCTGAATACATATACCTGCACTTTCAAAGTCATTATCAACATATATCAGTAAATTGAACCAGTTCATGTTGAATTAATCCTATTTAGATATGTTAAGATTACAATCATATGAATGCATATGAATTCTGACCGTGAGGTCACAATTTTTTCTGCCAAGTTTTCCTAAATTTTCCCAGCTATATAGTTGTACATACTATTTTCTACCAAACTAACTTGACTTTGTTCTACAGATCTGGGCAGCTGGTGGATTAGGCTACCATAACCCTCCTACTGACTTCCTATGGAAAGAACAACATAAATGGGGAACTGGCCCAGAATGCACCACAATACTCTGTAAACCCACTGGACAGGTATGTTCATGCCATATAACTGTCACTTCGATCTGTATTTTTCCGTACTTTCATCAAGTTCAACTCAAAATATATTGGGAGTGACGATGTCAAAGCGTTTGAGTGGTCGGCTTGGATTCTGTAAATTGTCGGTGTCAATAATAATAATAAAAATCATAAGACTGAAACTATAAAATGACGAAATAGCAAAGTACATTTGAGGAGATGTGGATTTGAAGAAAAAAAATATTTGACAAGATAACTAATCAAGTTTGATCTCAACCCATGCTACTGTTGGTTGTTCTGAATGGCTATTCTTGGGCAAGATATGAACCACCATTGTGCCCCAATTGACCCAGCTGTAGAAATAAGGTAAGGACCTGGTAGGATAGAGGTTGTGTTATGACGGAGCTAATCCCATGCATTCACAGGGTTTGTATGCTCTCCACAGAGCTCAGGCAGTATAAAAGTAGTATGCCATCATAGATCTGTGCCAGGGGGTAATATAACTTATATAAGAGTTGTTACTTTCGGCAAAATGTAGAAAATTTACGTGGAATTTACAACATGCAAATTTGAAATTTATAAAATTGTATTTCTTGAATTGTGATATATTTTGATAGGCAATTGCATGGACAACTGCAGCCCATAGGTTTACAAAAAATGCCATTTCATTTGATGCCAAAAGTGAGACTAGTAGTGACGATGGAGAGAGTAACCCCAACCCAGAGGTCATCGTAGAAGTCGACGGCAAACCAACAACTGCTTTGAAAATGTAAGTCAGATCTAACACACACTGATGTCTTTTCGAATTTTGTGAATTTATTGTAACTATTAGCATACTGTCTTCTGCTTGTTTCTCTTTATTTGTTTTTGCTTGTTTGTTTGGATGTTATTTGTTTGTATGTTATTAAAGTTGTCAATTGTAAAATGGATGTTTAGGCCAACCTTACCAAAATTAGTCTATAGATGGCACCATGCAGCCTTCACTTTTGATGAATGTCACCTTTCTCTCATACCTCAGTTGAACTATAGAGGGTGCCATATAGTCTTAACCTTTGTCACAACCTTGTGAATGTCACTTCTTTCCATTTCAGCCGACCAAGAAAGAAACAAGTAGATGATAAAAGAAGAGATAAAATTGTATTCTTCTGTCCTCCCTCCACACTAATAAATCTTCTGAATAAAAAATAGTTCCATTTTTATAACAACATAGAAACTATCAGATTAAGATAAATTATTGCCTGGTGGTAAAGCCAGCAAATTGACAATTGAAGTCGACCTGAACAGACAATGTTACCCACAATTAGTTAGAAACCTTGGTCCTGATACAAAGAATAATAATTACTGAAGATAATTCAGTTTAGAAAATCAGACAAGAATTTATATGTATTAAACTATCAAACTTTCTGATGAATTTCCATATGAAAATATATTTGTACTAAGTTTGGGTTTTTTAAACTGAAAATAAATCAATTTCTTCCTATACCAAAATACCAGTTTCTGATTCTCATCAAAGTTAAGGAATAACATTTGGGGTTTATTGGTAATTTCCAGGTTTTTTTAGTAAAATTTACAATTGGCATATCTCCACAGAAACATTAAACTTTTATCAGCAAAATCAGTCATGTTAGAATTTGCTTTAAAAGTGACAGAGAAAACTAGTTATGTAATTCCTTCACATAAGAGTCAGAGCAATGGTTGAAAGTGATTTTACTTACTATAAAAGATTTCCTCCCACATGCATAAATGATAAATTACAGCAAAATAACAGAGAAAAACTTGCAATCAAGAACATTTTACATGTTACAGAAAATCACCAAATGGTTTGTTCTCAGATTTGAAGATGAAAATTGTTGAAATTGATTTTAAAAAAAGTCATGAGTTTTGTAAAAATGTATAACTTTATAAATTAAAATCCAAAATAAATAGCCATTTCTCATCCAAATGGCCGCTTTGATGTTCGTTGAAATTTTTTGTTGACTATTTCTTTGTTGCTATACGTTTACTTACATGTTCTGTACATGTTATGTGTTGACTCTGATATCATTACACTCAGAATGACATATCTGTAAAAATAATGAAAATGGAAAATGATGTATATCACTATCCTCAGTACACTAAGCATTTTTTTCTAAAAATCTGCATCAGAAATCATGTAAATAGTCTGGGCAGGAACAATTCCTCATTATTATGCAATGTACACAGTATCTTTGCTATTGGCCAAGTTTCTGCACACACATTGAGTAAGGTCTTTGTAGGAATTAATTATGCTGTGAAGAACACCGCAGTAACACGATATGTCAGACTTAATGCAAGAAAGCTGTAAACAAAGTCTGTATATGTTTCGATATGTTTGTGATGTGCAGTGTCATGGTGATGGTCACTGTTGTGTCTAGCGAACGGTCACTGTTGTTGTGATGTGTTGTGTCTAGGGAACTGTCACTGTTGTTGTGTCTAGAAGACTGTCACTCTACATATTGTGATGTGTGGTATCACGGTTAGACTCACTGTGGCTTGCACTTAACTTCTAAAAACTCATTTCACTTCCATCAAAATTGAGTCACATCCAAAATGCCATGACTTGTAAGACTGAATGATACTAATAGTTCTTCTATGACAGAATTAGGCATATTGATTCGCACAAGGTTTTTCTTCTGAGACTAAAATTGTTTCTAAGTGAGAGAACTGATTTACTTAACAATGGGTCTTATTTTCTCATTTGTATTTGTATCTTTACCATGGTGATGGTCTTACAGTCTTTTGTGTTGTTATAATTGCTATATGTATCATGTCAACTCCGTTGCTACTGTGTCCATAGTTATTGTTTATATTTATTTTCACATACCTCGGTTTGTTCTTATTATATTAATTTCCATCTCGATTGACACTCCAGGTTTTATCATTGTTGCCATAGTAACTAATTTATCACAGTGTTTTGTGTTGTGTTGTTCACTGCATTGTTATTGTTTTATGTTAACTGTCACATACATTTATTTTGTTCTTATTCCAGCCGACATAAAATTCACTCTCCAGGTTTTACAAGTTTTACGTTTGCACACTTTGTGTTTACACTGAATTAAAAAATATTGTCTTTCTGAAAAGTGACTAAATTTTTTTGTAACTAATTCTTGATTAATACAGAGAGAAGGAGGAGCAGCCATTGTTGTCTGCAGCCAAACATCCCCATGGATTATATACAGGGGAAGATCCCCATCCATCAACAGGTGCATCTAGAGTCAGGACTGGAGGAAATGACAACAGTAGTTACAACAGACAAACTAGGAGTCAGAACTCCAAACCAGTGCCAGACAGGATGCCTTATCCTGGTGAGCTACCATGGCAATATAATTTACCATAGCAACAAAATCAGTATCACTCAAATACTCATAAATAATCTTTTGACTAAAATTGGATACTTAATAGTAATTCTGAGCATCTTGAAAAATTCTTTGATGACTACAAACATGATTGCGTTATGTTTGCTGGGCCTGGGTGACTATGGGATAGCCTGTGAACTGACTGGGAAAGCCTTGACAGTTCCACAGCGACATGATGTGAGTGTGCAACTGTCATATAGTCCCAAACTTGAATGGAACTCTGTAGAGTTTGGTGTGATTGTGTGTATATGTCTGCATAAATAAAGAAAATCGTTGGGAGCATTTCCCCATATTTTATTATTATTTTTGAGAAATCATTTATTCATAATCTGTAAATGTTGTGTGTTTTGTTTGATAGGAGATTTATATGCAGGGTCAGGTGCAGGAGGAACTAGACTAGGATCAGCCCCACTCAGGAAATCTACATCAGCCAAAATTATGTCGGTAAGTAATAAGTAGGAAAACTAACTGAAATTTGTATACTTGTGTAGTTAACACAATCAATATGTAATGTTACTCAGTTAATCAGTCATGATTAACTCTACACACACTATCAGAGAGAGAGTGTGGTATGGTATAACTTCAATGTGATGGACAAATGATACAGTATTCAACTGGACCTCTTTCCATGAGGCCTAAATAAAATGGTGTAACTAGCCTAGATTCAAATTATTAGACTTGCAGACACTGGACTGAATTGTTATAACATGATTGTTTTAGTAAAGCCACCATAGCTATATCTGTAACATTTCTGTTGTTAACATAAAATGTTCCTCAAGGGCAATCTCCCTAAAATTCAAAGGTCTTAAAATTTCTTTGTCATATGAAAGTTTGTTCCTGATCCATTTTGAATAAATAAAGTAAACTTTGGAGTCCACCAACCCGTTTTCAAGGAAACTGACAATCATTTTCTCCCCATAGTATTAAATGGGACAGTATTCGGCAGCCATATTGGATTCTAAAATGACACTATAATTTTTATACCATTTTGACTTCTAGTTAAAAAAAATTGCGTGGTGACCCCTGACTTTTTTCATGGCCGTAACTCAGACTGCGTTTTAATTTTCTTGAAGAAAGTAATAGCAAGAGTTTATAACAAGATCTATATTTCTGAGGTACATGCTAACATTCCCATGCAATGTACTCTCAATGCAAAATGAACAAGATATTAGTTAAAAAGAAATTAAACATTTCTGTTGCTATGGGTATAGGATTTATCATTTATTGACAAGTAAAATAGTGTTTTGGGGATTGAAGATTTAAAATAAAATTTTAGTTGAATTTTCTACAGTTTGGTAAGTATGTACCATAGTTGCAACAACTGGGGCTTTACTTCTGCTTTTCAATTTGTTTTATTTTGTGTATGAATTGTCTAAATTGACCAAGTATTAATTGATTAATTGATCAATGTTTACTCTTGTGTTTTTATCCCTGCTTTGTCCAATGTGATATGTCATCTCTCTACATGTATTTCTAGTTCTGAGGTATGTTCATGTCACTTTGTCAAGTTTGTTTGTGGCCAGACGGTGTGCTTTGGTGTTAACAGGCAAATATGGAGCATTGAAATATACATTGCAACATAAAATGAATATCAATGGAAAATGATAATGCATCATGCATGCAGGGAAAATGATAAAAATGCATCATGGAGGAAGATAAAATCTAGTAAAATGCATCATATATGCATGGTGATTGGTAAAATCATTTTTAACAAATAATAACTCATCAAGTTCATCATACTTGTGTGTTGTTTGGTCTAGTCTTCATGTTCTATCTTTGTTACATAGTCTTTCCATTTATTGATTGATTGACTCTTAGTTGATTGGTCAATTGATTGGAGTCTGATTTGATTGGTCAATTGGTTGGCAGAAGTCCTAGATGATTGGTCAATTGATTGATTGATAGTTCATTCATCAATTGACTGATTTCTTGTTAATTGACTTCTAGATCATTGGTCAATTAATTGACTGTCCTCGTTCATTGATCGATCAGATTGAGAGTCCAAGTTGATTGGTCAATTACCCAAGTCATTGTTTGTCAATATAATGTAGGTGGTATGCAACCTTAATCATCAGACATTAACTCCATCTCATTAACATAATTAATTCACATCCTTCATTTTGATGTATGGACGAACACCACACTTCCCTCCCCTCACCAATTTCCAGTCATTTTCAAAGGTTTATTTTTGTCCATTTCTGTTTCTGATGTTTATATATTTGTTTGTGCTGTTTTGTCATATTAATGAAACAAACGAGAATATCAATTTAGAATTTGTGTAGCTCCTAAACAACAATGAACACTCACACAGCACCATACTGTGAAGTTTCAAACATAACACTGTACAGGTCTACAGATATTTAAAGTAAAAGTCCAGTCAGATTTATTTTTGCTTTAGGTACACTTGTATCTATTACTGCTATCAACTCAAAGGAAAAGTCTAATCAGACTTATATCTACCTTTGGTACACTTGTATTGATTACTGCTATCAACTTTAAAGGAAAAGTCTGGTCAGACTTATTTCTATCTTTAGTACATTTGTATTGATTACTGCTATCAACTTTAAAGGAAAAGTCCAGTCAGACATATTTCTGTCTTTAGTACACTTGTATTGGTTACTGCTACCAACTTTACATATGATTTGGGTAATAATATAGCACCTTGGTAACTCATTGAACTTTGAAATCTTGTAAAGGTGGCTTTGAGAACATGTTTAGCCATTTTAAGTATTTCCTGCATGGGTTTATGGGATAACATCACCCAAATCATATTTAAGTTGGAGGCAGCAATCAATACAAGTGTGATAATGTCCAAAATAAGCCTGATCAGACTTTTTCTTTATATTTAGAGGTGGCATCTATCAAGTGCAGTTACATTTTAGACTGTATTAGTAGATTTCATAGTAAAACACACGTATAAAATTATGATGAACTAAGCTGAGCCAGTATTGATACCAAGGGTATTAGACCTAAACTACAAGTTTTGTACCTGCATCTACATTTATCTTCTGGGCATTTACATTTCTGATATGATCCCTCATTTCCATAACTCACAATTCAAAGTTTAGTATTTCCTCCTTCATATCATCATCAAATACATGTAGATAATAATCCAGACATTTGATTTTTGACATTAGATCACTTTCAACGATTCTAAGTATTCGATTTGATCATATTTCATAACAATTTGTTGTCGTCAGTTCTTCTCGTAGGTCTTACTGTATGTACTAATAAACATTCTATATTAGTGTGTACTAATCAATAATTATGTTAACCAGTGTGATATCCCATAATACTAATCAGTGCTAATGATGATGATGCTATTCTTATCAACTGCCAATGAAATTTCTCTTAATTTTGAGTACCAGCATTTGTCAAGTTTTTACTACCAAACCAGAAAGACTATAGAGTTTCAATTAGGTGACAGTGTTTTTTTTATATCAAACACAACTTTCTTTGTTCTGAATTACACAAATAAAATATAGGCACTGATAGTGCGCATGCACATGAAATGTTACATTTTATCTCCCCCGAGAACAAAAATAAAGTTTCGAATTTGAATTTTTTGTTTCATCTCTGTGATGTTGATTTGTGTTCATTGTGAGATAAAACGTATCATTTTATATGCCTGTGCACTATCAGTGTCTGTATTTTGTTTTATGTAATTTGTAAACAATTATCATGCTGCCTAATTTTAAACTCTATAGTCACTCTGGTTTGGTAGTACATTGTAAATACTGCCTATTTTGACTAACAGAGAACAATGTCATAGCTCTACTTTGTGTTGTGCTATACATGTATATCTCATCCAGATACTGTGACAATACACATACATGTATTACATTGGAGTTTACAGATTTCATCTTAATCTGCAAATTCTATTAAATGATGTATCAAGATCAGTGAGACTGATCACAAGGTTTCATGTTGAGATAGACACAATAAAGATAACAGACACAATAAAGATAACACACAAACGTAATGTGTAACATGTATTTGTTTTTGTTATCAGTAGCAAATTTCAGAGCAGACACTGTGTAAGTGATGTTTGTGTGTTATCTTTACTGTGTCTATCTCAACATAAAACATTGTGATCAGTTTCACTGACCTTGATACATTGTTTAATAGCATTTGCAAGATAATCTGTAAATTCAATACCCCTGTCTTATTTTATTTTGAATATTACTGTAAATAATATCTTCAATAACACCACCATGATTCAATTGAAAACATACACAAGGTGCTGGTTAATTACAACCAGCGCAAAATGACAACAATGATATTTTGTGACAAGGGAAACTTGTCATGAGTACTACATGTACATCATATTCTCCCATGTCAGTTTCATCATTTATGTTGTGATAATTAGTAATACTAATATTTAATAAATGTGTTCCTGTGTTGTCAATATCATAATTCAAACTTTCACCTCAGCTATTACTTGGTTTTGTCAATTTTTTGTAAAAAAGCAAGTCAGTGTAACATACTTTAAACCTGAAAATGTTCAATAAAGACTTTTAACTTAGTTTGCTAGAAAACAAAATGTAACTATGCCTTCTTGTATATGGACACAATGAACCTGTCTGGTAATTAGTAAATATAGTCTTGACAACTAGCTTAAGATGTAAAAATTACATTTTCTAAGTGGTGAAAATTAGGGTCATAGTGCCAAGTTTCAAGAAAAGTGGGTTGCAAAACATTATCAGCCCAAACAAACAAATATTTAAACTTTATTTCATCTGTTCATTGTCAACAAATCTCCATCATACCTACATTATACCAATATATGCTATACTTGTGCTTGGATAATAATAATAACAATAATAATAATATATATACAGCAAAATTATGCATTGCAGCAAATAAATATTTCAAGTGAATTTTACAAATTTGTGAACACACTTTCAATTAAATTTTGATTGTAATTCATTTATAAGGTTAATTTTTGTGATCTAATTCTAAAATTCAATAGAATTTCACCAAAAATTTATGGAAATGAAAAATGTGTTTGAACTGTTGTTTTGGTAGATAATTCTTGTTTTAGTTGTACTGAGAGTTTCACATTAGTTTAGTTTGCTAATTCTGAGATTTACCAGTTTCATAGAAATTATAAATTTGATTCGATTTTTGATCGTTCTAAGGATACTTTCATTAATTTTTGTATATTTATTTTTTGTGATGGATGGATTTCTTTCAGAGTGATTCCAGGAGAAATCAAGTGAGTGCACAGCCCAGTCCTTTTATGTCACCACACCAACAAAAGTACGCAACTGTGAACAAGATCAATGCTAGTCATCACGTCTCCTTCCAGCCACCGATGCCAAGACCACCTCTTGTGTCATCATGGTAACATCACCATGGGCAACATAAAATCATGAAATTAAAAGGCTACATTGTTTTATTGGAAAACCCCACTTCTTACTTTTGAAATCATGGGATAAAAAATTTACATAAATTTATGCAACATAACAATGTGCACGCTTTTGGTAGTATATTTTGTCAAAATTTCACAATTTTAGATCTTTTCTATAAAAAAATTATTAAAAATTTGCATATTAGAGATGTCAAATTTTCTTGTGTAATCTTGCATTAAGCTATTGAAATTTTGTAAATTTTGATAACTAAAAAATAGAATTTATTTTCTTAGACAAGTTTAGCTTTAAAAATAGTCCGTCCATTTTCAAGTTTTGATGTATTTACTAAATACTGTACTTGCATTTCTGAATTAATAATTCATGGCTTGTTGACCTGAAGAAAAGAACCACCCACCCCTGTAATGTGAATGGATTAGTTCAATTGTCCACTCTGTGCATATGTTGGAACATTCCATTGTAA
This sequence comes from Glandiceps talaboti, assembly GCF_964340395.1. Lineage (NCBI taxonomy): Eukaryota > Metazoa > Hemichordata > Enteropneusta > Spengelidae > Glandiceps > Glandiceps talaboti. Next base: position 15,246,570 of record NC_135565.1, on the reverse strand, counting down.
GTGAAGTAAGTGGATGATGAAGATTTAAAGAAGTACAGTTTGTTTTGAGATCACGTACAATCTCAAGTTTGGTGAAAAAGCAAATCTTTTTATTTTTTTCTTTATAAACATTTACAATTGTTCATTTTACAATCAATCAAGCAAACAAAGCAAATCAGAACATGTTTCAAGTGAACTTTGTCACAATCATGCATATTACAATCACAGAAACATGCACAATAATGTGTACAATTAAAGATAAAACTAGGAAACAAGAAAAAGAGCCCCTAACTGTACATCATTTATCACGTTGTGCTATGTTATTACAGCAAACAACACACATGATGTGTATAATTAAAGAGAAGCTAGGGAGCAAGCAAAAGAGCCCCTATCTATATATTATATATCACCATCATGCCTGTTGTAAACATACACATGATAATATGTAGCATTAAAGACAAAGCTAGGGAGTGAGGGAAAAAGAACCCTTATCTAACGATTATTATATATCACCAACATTGCAATCACAACAAGCATACACAAGATAATTTGTTTTCCACAAAGACAAAGTTTGGGAGGAAGAAAAGAGAACTCCTATCTGACATATTGTATATTACAAATATACTTGACACAATCATAAACAAACTTGAAGGATAATGTTTACAATTAAAAATAAAGGTAGGGAGAAAGATGGAAAGCCCCTAACAGTTGTGATATGTCTCATATTGAAAAATGAAGCTAAAAAGCATATCCTTGTAGGCTGGTATAGACATGTCAGCTATATACTCAATGTATCAACAAAGAAACATTTGAACTATGACAAGTGGGCACATGAAAACCAACAAACACATTTGAATAATGAAAATGTAGCTTGAGAGTCTGTATAGTTCCAAAATGTACTCAAACATGTAAAAATTTCAAACAAGTCAGACACATACAAACACACACACAAATATATCCATCCCTACATACATACATACATACATACATATAGTACATTGAATGGACATTCCGCTGTAAATCTAAATACAAATCTTCTGTATATATTTTTAAGTAAAGGAGCACCATTTGTTTGGTAAACAGCACTAAATATGAATTTTTGCACTGAATTTTGAAATGGCTACATTGTGCCAAACTAATGAACTTATAGTGTCAATTAATTGTTATACAAAATAACACATATATAACAATGTTTTTCTTCTGAAATTCACCATTCCACAAGTTTTTATTATCAGTGTTTGTCCTACACTCACAACGAAGCCTTGTATAGTCATTTTTGTGTATTTTCAAAGTTTGATCATCAAGCACACAGTTAGACTGTAAGATACCCCTGTTGTGTCACTCTGCCATCACTGGCCTGCTCTATAAAGGGTTGACCCAAGTGTGAGGGCACCCAAGCACAACATACCTTACAGACTAGCTACAGCTCACAGTCATCCAGGTTCCATTCCATAACAAAACTTGTCACTGGTTTGTTGTGAGATAAACTTGTAAAAAATATCGCAATTACATTTTCTAGAAAAGCAGTAGTCTAGAAATCGACAGAATTTTTACAATTTTGTGTCGAGTGTTTTTTTGATTGTTGTTGTGCCAAAGTAGAACTAGTTGCAATCACAATTATTCACATATAGTATTACTTTTGTACTTTTTTCACTTTTTGTTTATGAACTAGGTGGCCACAAAATGTGTTAATTTCTAGGGGGTCATAGGTCAAGTTGTGTCAGAGGTCATGTCATAGATGTGGGACTATAAACCAGGTACATTTGATTCTAGTGCCGACACATTTGAAGTTTTGAAGGACAATATTTTTTAGAAATATTAGAATTTTATTCCAAACTTATGCTTTGCCCAGTCTGTATGTGTATATTCATTTCAAAGATATTATCTTCCTTTAATAAGTCAAAACTGGGAATTTTTTTATAAAGTTGATGAGGGTACTACATATCATGCTTTGTAAGAAATATGGGTCAGTCTTATTAATCAGGACTTCCTACACATTTCCAGCCATCTCATTTCTTATTAATCAGGGCGTCCCAGGTTGTATACAGTTTTGAGATTTCATATTTCTTATTAATCAGGACATCTCTGTTTTTACATATTTTCAGCCATCACATTTCTTATTAATCAGTTCCCCTTCAGTCGTTTAAATTATAACTATCCCTATAGGTCTGAAAAGACAATCTATCTCTGCCATTGAATCACTACAGCAACCAAGATCTTGAAGTTAGTAAATCAATGTTATCAGGTTATTGACACTCTGTTGTGTCTAATTAATTTCTATGCACTTTTTTCTGACTTCACATTTTTACACAAAAATTTATATGATTTTCAAAAAAACGTAATACTGATTTGCATATAAAATGAACCTCAAAACAGACAATCAATACTCAAAACATTAGAGGTAGTGCTAGTTTATAAATGAACATGACACATATCTCATTTTGAAATTGATGCATATCTCTCATTTCTGACAATGTACTATTGCATTTAATAGTGATATACATATCTTTGCCAACAGATACTTGGCATAATAAATATTAATAGTTACTATTTTACTTACAGTATGCACTTTATGGTAATGTCATTTTGACATCAATTATTCAGATATTGATCACCTTGACAACAATCCCCTTGACAACTGTCATCTTGACAATCACCTTGACAAGTCACATTGACAACAATGACCCTGACAACAATCACCTCGACAACTATCACCTTGGTAACCTTTAACAATTCAACATTAACATACCAGCAGTTCCAAAATGTCATCAAAGATATCAAAATTCACGATATGCAAATTTACAAGTTGTAAATATAATATTATTTTTGGTTTTATTAGAAGAAATTTGTTCATATCCAGATTTAAGTAGATTTCTGTTGAAATGGAATAGAAACATTTTGTAAATACTCAAATGCTTTTTGATAGAAAATAAAACTTATTTTGCAAACACAAAACGAAATTGTCAATTCTTTGTATTATTTGTATCTCCAAGTAGTTGGTAAAATTAGAGTTGTGATATAGTATGTACAATTAACGTTGAGTGAAATATTGAACAGGAGTGGTTAACTTTTGGAGTAGAAGGGCCAAACCTCAGGTAATTACAGAGTCCCTTGGATGAATTCTAGATTTACTATCATTACCACAGGGGGCTCAGGCTAAGTTTAGTTTTGTTTATGAATACACATACAAATAAAGTAAACAAACAAAAACAAACAAATACTGACACACACCTCTCCCCTCAGTCAAAAATGTAGATACCCCATAAGGGTTGAGATTGATCACTACCAAATGCGAGTAGTATATTTTCCATATCCTAAAAAATGCCATAATTTGACTTCCGACTGGTAAAAAAACCCACCTCAATTGAGCATGCTTAGAGCTCACATATTTATCTGATGCAATTGACATCAAAATCAACAGATAAGCTGCAATTCCAACAATTTCTGAGTTGTATCTCTGTTGTATCTTGTTGTTTTCAACAATCTCGTTCGATGTTTAAACCAACCGGGCACACTAATTTGAAAAGTTAATTTAAATATTCAATAACCCATTGTGAACCCATATGGCTAACCCTGAGGTCACAGACAATGGCCAAAGCACCTTGAGGTACATTCCATTTGTAACACGAATTTCTTCTCACCTGTCATTAAAGAAAATACTTAAGATTTTGCCTAGAAAAATGACTCTTTGCTCCAATTATTATACCTATACTTCAACTGTTGATTTGCCAAAAAAAGTACTGCATGTTTGATTAGACTCGTAATTGTATGCAGAGACATGGACGAGAATATTGTGTACGACTGCATTTAGTCGTCTGTCTGACACTGAAAATAGTGGCCTTTTAAAGCAATTGATAGTAAGTAGTTGCTATCATAGTATTATTTATAGTACTTTACATTGTATATTAACTACTATAGCTCTGGATGTATACGCTGCAGGGTTTCAACACATCTTCTCCCCTCCACTATGGTTCTTTCCTATCTCAAACAGCAAGATTGCAAACAGATTTCGGCTCGAGCGAATGTAAGACAAGAATTGACATGACCTGCTGCAAAAGAATTGCAATTTAACATTATTGTTAAAGAAATGTTAGGAAATAGTCAACTTGATGATGGTGATGAGATTATGAAAGATATGAATGCGGGAGGGAAACATATAGGAATTGTATACCCTCTGATGTTGGTGGTATAAACACACTGGTGAACAGTTGCTGGAATCCATTACAGCTGCGACTCCTTACTGTTTACTGTACATCCACAGATTTCAGGTTGGTATGTTGTGTATTGATCTTCTGAGTGTCTTCTCACCTGTGAGTGGAAAAACTATACTCGAGCTTCAGTGAAGGCAACTAAGTAGTCAAGTCACTAAGCACTGATGATATAATTCAGAAAAAGACTCACCGTGAACTTTCTGAATCACTGAGATATGACAAACATGCTCGGTCATAGTTATGTCCTCCCCACTGAATGAAAAAGATGCTGATTCTTGTCAAGACTTGTTGATATAAAGCATAGTTGCAAGACCTGAAGACGCCTGCATACAGAAGAAGTCATGTGGGCAGAACATCAAAGCATGAAGAACAAAGTCAACTACTGGATCTTTACTTAAAGTTGAAAAACTTACTTAATATATCTTCTCTGACTAGCCTCCAGCCAAGGAAAACTATACACAGGATGATCTTAACCTGCCAACGTGTAGGCTTCTGTGGTAGCCGAGACTCTAACTAAAACTTCCTTGTACAGAGGGGCATATAGGGATGAGCACATCATTACATGGTCTTCATTGATGTTAAGGTTGACCTGGAGAGTTTGTTGTTTTCATGTTTCTGTCAGCCGACTACTTTTCATACCTTGTGATGGTTTTTTGACTTGTGGCGTAACCAATGACTCTCCCCAATACCAATCCCTCCAATGAGAGTCCATGTTGACGAAGTTATACTCCACAGTCTTTCTCAAGGACTGAACATTTCTGAGGTCTGCAATTTTGCTAAATAAAGAATAAAACATGTTTTAATTTATTGTGACTATATGCCAAGTTGTAGAAATTATTACCAGAGATTATATTACCTACACCATTGTGCATGCATACTAGTGGTATTTGCACTGCAGTGCAATATCAAAAACATTACTGGATGCAAATGATATGCAAATAAGGACACAGTTGTTTGCTAGACACAAAATTATGTATGATTTTTGCCATTTCAGATAAACATATGTAACAATAACAGAACTCCCATGTCACTAGAGTTCGTTTAGGTACTCAGGGGTATTTGCACGAGTGCTTTTAGTATTTTATGCCACATTTTCCCTTGTCACGCTCATGAAAATATGGGCGCAGAACACACTGCGAGCACTTGTGCAAATGCCCCGAGTATGTCACATTTGCACTTGCACTCGCGTGTAATGAGGTTCTGTCATATTATGCAATAAATAATTATCGATTATTTTCTTGGTTGTAATAATCATAGTACATTTTCGTATACCATGTGATGTTGTCTTAACAAAATTTACCATGTGTGAAAAAGTTACTTAACCCTTTACTTCCTGTATAGGTGGCCCTATACAGGACCCCCTAGGGCCTGAATAAATTTTAGAGACTTACTCGTCAAGACATTATAACTTTCATATGCTTAGGACTTTGTTTCTATGACAACTGACCCAACTTAAATGTGGTTTATGTAAAGTTAACATGTTACAGTGTATCAAAGTGTATTGTTATGCAAATTAGCATATTATTATGCAAATGATATTATTGATTATTCTTCTTACTCACTGCTTTTTTAAAATAAAATCCATTCAAAACTATGAATAAAGTTTATTTTACTCACCCCTACTCTGTTTTTTCCCTGCAATTACCCTACTCTACAGTTTCCTCCTTTTCCTAGCTAAATCTCTACCTGCACACTCCGGATCATTATACTGGTAATCAGTCATATAATGATATCGTTGGAAGCAGGGTACTGGGCACATTCTAACTTTACATGATCCACAAATGTACTTAGTATCTTTCCTATTGGGTTTGTTCTTTATATACTGTTTAATTCCTAACCTTCCTTTAAACTTGATCATGGTCTCATCTAAAGCTAGTTGTCTCTCGGGAGTATACACTTTTCTAAACTTTCTGACAACGACATCAATTACAGGTTTTATTTTCTGAAGTTTGTCAAAGTTAGGGTCATTTCAATCAGTGGGTAGGGCTTCATTGTCAACAAAATGTAGATATCTTAAGATTTGACATTACATGTCATGAGGCATATGTTTTCCAAAAGCAGGGGTCTGCGTTAGCCAATATTCAGACCAATACTCCTTGAACGACCCCTTCTTGTCAACTAATCCCATCGCTAAAGTTAGACCTAAAAACACTTCAAGATGATCGACGGATATACCTTCCCACGCAGACTTCCGGTTGTTTGGATCACGACGACATTGATCAGCGTAGCGGTTAGTTTCAGTTACTATTTTGGTCATAAGTTCCGGAGTGAAAAAACAATCAAAAACATCTTTCGCTGATTTATCATTGAAATCAAAATTTATTCCTGAATTTTCGTTAAATTCAAAGTCATCAACATCAGTTATGTCACGCGACCACTCGATCGAGTCGTCGTCACTACTACTATCACTACTACTGGAGTCGCTGTCATTCTGAGTCAGAATCAGATGAAGAATCAAAAATATCAGCGATTATGTCACCCACTGACAGTTCGTTGTTTACTTCGGTCGCCATATTTAGATTTTCATTGATAAATTTTCCGTGAACTACGAATTTTGACCGTTGACCTCTTCGTCGTGTTATGGTAAACAGCAATATACATATCAATGGACTTTTGGCGGCAATTTCTAGGCAATTGAATTACTAATACCCCCCTATAACGAACAATGACATCATACGTTCGAGTCAAAGGTTGCATTGCATACATACGCCTTTAGGCGCCTGTCGGCTGCAACGGAGTCTAGGGTGAAGTACGCCCTCAGGCGCCTGCCGGCCGCAAAGGGTTAAAATATGACATTATGTGAAGGAATGATACTGTTCTTTTCCTTTGTAGATGGTATCTATCAAGTGATAACCTGTTGTCATGCTGACAGATTGAATGCAGCACCACCTGGAAGAGTCCAGGACTGTGTTATCACAAAACTCTTCCAGTTTGTCACAGTTGTATCGTCTTTCATTTGGATTTGATGTGTAGAATTTGAGCAGGGCCTTCTGAAAGGTCTCCACTGACATACTCCTCAAAGTTGAATCATCCACATAGAAATAAAAAAATATTACAGTAAGTAATCTCTGTTGCAGTCGGATTTGTGTTTAACTGTCAATACATCATGTATTTATATGTCAGTATATTTGAAGGTACTGTACCAGTACTCTCAACTCAGACCACTGTAATTCTTTTTTAGTCTGTGACCAGTATGTGCATTTGTGTTATGTTAACAGGGAAAGAAATCAGGAATGCATTTAACCTTGGTTAATAACATCAAAAACAAATACCACATGATTTGTGGACAACAGATCACCAAGTCTTTAATTCAGTCACATACCTTGTGATAACTGTTTGATGTCCACCATCAGTTTATTCCATGGCTCAGAGCTGACATGGAAGTCACAGTCTTTAATTCAGTCACATACCTTGTGATAACAGTTTGGTGCCCACCATCAGTTTATTCCACAGCTCAGAGCTGACATGGAACTCACAATTGGAAAACTGGATATTACCATATGGTGTCTCAATAGTTTGATAGTCAATTAACTCTTCTTCACAATCCTATACAATAAAATATTGATAGTAATCTACATACTTTACACCCTAAATAGATTAGAATGAATGTTGCTCTCTAATTCTTTATCTCACTCTGAAACAGTAGAAATTAGAAATAACAAATGAGAGGTGAATGGATCGATTTATTCCTTTCTTTATCTTGAACTCTATCAGCAGTATTACTATCAGCAGTTGACAGGCCCACAATGAATTGACGTGTTTCTTCGGGCATCAGGATTCATTCCCAACCATATAGCTGCCGGGCGTTATTCACTGTCCTTTCCAAAAGGATCTAAGCTCTATGGCCGAGACACTGGGCAACTGCTGCACCTACATCTCTGATGTAATTTGGAGTGTTCACTTCCTGACCAGTCCACCCTGGTTGTCCATATGGTGGTGGTGGAGTGCCCCATTGTTGCCATGTGGATGGTGATCCCCAAGATGTCCATGCTGTTGACATTCCCCACTGTATACTGGGTCGTGGCCCCAGGGTTGCCATGGTAACTGTGTGACTGTGGTGGTTGGGTGGTAGGGGATTCAGTTTTCCATGAAACCCATAGTTACTTTTTGTGTTCTGTAACCCAACCCCAAGCAGTCGTGACGGTTGTTGGTGACGACCATTGTCTCTTGGCCACTGAAACTGTTCGGTGGGGACAATGAAGGCAATTCTCCTACCATGGGCCACAGGTAGGGTGGTCCCAAGTCTAGTGTCAAACCAGTTGCACCATTCACTTGTGTCTGTGCACGAGTGTTGTGTAGGGTTACCTGCATGTGGTATTGCTCCTAGCTGGTGGAAGACTTGTGATAGTCGCAGGGGCTGACCATATCTTTTGACCCCTTCATCCACTGCCTTGGCCATATTATCTACTATGGTTTGGTCTGTTGTTTTACCTGTAGCTTCCATACCATTCTCCCCCTCCTTCTCAATAATAGGCTGGTCCACTTTTTGCAACGGAGCCTCAGCTACATTGTGGTGTCGATTCTTAAAGCCTTTAATTGTGTAGGGTAGCTCTAACATGAGAGGTCTCTTGTCCTGCCGAAAATTCACTATTGCTTGAGCAATCGTTTGCCGAATCCCAGGTAAGGTTTACACGTCCTCCTTAGAACATATATTTAAATTTACTTTCAACATGATTAGGAAGAAAAAAGTTAAAGAAATGAACCTGCAACCCGAGAAATTCAAATAGACTTGAAAATCCCACTAAAAACAATTTATTTCAAATAAAGAACAGAACCTGCAACCCGAGAAATTCAAATAGACTTGAAAATCCCCACTAAAAACAATTTATTTCAAATAAAGAAAAGAATCTGCAACCCAAGAAATTCAAATAGACTTGAAAATCCCACTAAAAACAATTTATATCAAATAAAGAAAAGAACCTGCAACCCAAGAAATTCAAATAGACTTGAAAATCCCAGTAAAAACAATTTATTTCAATTCCCATGGGAAATTGACAATAGATGGAACAGCGTAACCAATACTACCCACCAGTGACAGTAATTAGAACAGCGCTCAAAACTTTATAGTAAGATATGAGTATGTAAGCTTACCTTAGCATGTATTACTACGCCGTACCATTACCACAAAAAAATGCTAGAAACGCCCATTAAAATACTATTTAGACAGAAAAATAGCACCACTGACTGGCCACAATGACCAAATCTATGAACGTGTACAAAAATTTACACCAAAAACTTCCTTGAGAAAAAGTTTGAATCGAGAGGTTATCATTGACTGCCGAAGGAAGAAACAGCATGGGCGACCTTGTCACACACAGCTACTACTACCCCGTGTATACTTACGCCACAATCAGACAAGAAAACGCCGAAAATGACCAAACTAAAACTCCAACCCACTCTTAAAATTAAGGAAGGAGTATAATTAGAAGAGTTGCTGAGATAAAAAATGTTGTCCGGGCGAAATGACCACCAAAAAACGAAAAGACTGGCACAGAATTTCGTTCGGAAAAAGTAGTGCCAACTTGACCTCCGTATGATGCAATTTACACCGGAAGTTAGAAAGTGTGATTTTTGCCCACAAAAATTAGACAAAATGGACAAATACTTCCAGATATCCAATCTTTAGATGTTTCTTAGTAAAGATATTGAAAGGTTGCAAGCGGATGACCAGAAAGAAAAGTTATTTGCGAAGTTGAAAAACTTTGAAAAAATTTCCTATTGGTATACATAGCATGACTGTACAAGTGTACCAGCTACCCACGCCAAAAACGAGCCCAAAAAGTGTTTTTTGCCCTATACACTCAGACCAAAATTAACCAGAATACCACCGGAATACAAAATAAAAGTTTGTCTTCCTGTAAAGAAACAAGTAATCGCCGTTTTGGCCGATTAAAACGACGATAGGAGGGATAAAGATAAACGAGGTTCTGAGTTAGCGATTTTTGCAAACTCAGGAGAAATCACAGTTTATCCTCGTCGCCAATGAAGTGAAACTGGGCTATGACACCAAGATAGTATACTCACCTGAATGAACTTGCTATTTCGTCACCATCCCGCACTATCTATGGTACCCGCACTCACTATGGCAATCACTTGGTAAACCAATAATCCTGTTATCCCGGTAACCAGCTTTCGAATAACTTCCTGGCCTCACAGGACGGGCTACCGGTCTACCCCAGACTAACCGGGGGATGTCTCCTAGCTAAACAGGGGGCCTCACTACCTTGCTATCCAGATAGAAGTGCTTACCACAGCAATGCCGAGGTCCAACTCCACTACAGTAACTAATAAATACTAGCAATTTCTTTTGCATGTTTTGCAAAGTCATTGATTCATTGAATTACTGAGTTCAAATCATTTATCATATTTATTATATCATTTATCATATTTATTTATCGTGTAATCCTATCGTTTCAATTGTTGTGTCAAATATGATTTTGTCTCAGAGTATGTTGTGGAATACGTGGTGTAAGAGGATTGTTTAAGCTCCTCCTCTATTGTATATATCAATTTTCCCCCTACTTTATACTCTTTACTCAATATTTGAGATTTTTTTAAGCGTATGTAATAGATATACCTATTTATCGGCTATGTGATTAGGGATGATTTTAGACTGAAAAGTGGACCCATGCAGGAATTTTTCGTGAAAAAGATGGCGAACCCATCCCCCCTCCCCCATACCTAATGGCAACAGTTGAAGATATATGTTTTATACTATCGTCCTCTGTCAAACTTGGCGTATGCCACATTTTAAACTTATTGTTTCAATACGGCAAATTAAGGTGACGTTACTATTATAGTCCATGATATGACGAAAGCTGCTCCAATTACAAACGGTAATGACGTATACAGAAATGTATCGCTCAACAGTGAAGTTTGCCACCAAGTGGTGATATCTTTGTATTACTTTGTTTATGTTGACGCTGGGCGACCTGTACTCCAACATCGAATATTGTCAGTGAAAATGTATAGTTCAGTCTTTTTTAAATTTTGTAAGGCCTTACAAAAAAATTACAAAAAAAGTAATGTGAATCTGTTTCACATTTTAACCACTGGTATTAGTGGCGCTGTTCCATTATGCTTACCACCCATCTACTCTTTATGAGTAAAATAAATAAAATTGCAAAAATTGTGAAGCCTCACGAGAAATAGTGGATGCGGAAACTGCCATCAACTTAAAAAGACAATATAAACTGTTCTTCCAATCTGTAATGGCTGTACATGTACATCTGATAGGAAGAAATAAACAACACAGAGACCATTTGGAAAACAATGGAAAACCAAAAGTAGACATTCACACAGAAAAAAAAATATAATAAAATAAAAAAAAACACCTACCCCGCCTATTCTAAAATTGAGCGTAATCGGAACCACACAATTTTTTCGTCCTAAGCCTTATGTAAACTGTCATGAATCGGACAATTAAAGGAACCAATCGTTCATTTGTAAATTTGTACCAGTGGTATGTTGTATATAGCATTCTGATTGTTCTGATCACTAGACAAATATTTGAATAAATTAAAGAACAAACATTATTCTATAGTTTCAGCTACTGAAGCTGCACATTCGATCAACCTAACTTTTCAAATAAACTAGTAAAATAGATGTGTTTTACTTGTATTGTATTGCTAAGCTTTATTATCACAAATGTATGAATAATAACGTACACTTACAGGCATTAAAGTTACAATAGTGATGGACATGATAAATATCGCCTAGCTCTAACAGAGCTAATAAGACGTCTTGCCTCGCCACATTTATACACTCAGACCACTGTGGTCTGAAATGTTTAGCTGGGGGTCACTGAAAAATTAAAAATACTGCTTTGATGACAAATACTCCAGTGCCGTTGGAAGATGAAAATTTACACTCCCTTATAGGAAACCTTCAATAATTGCAACTTTGTACAGTGTAATTTATTTTATGTACGGTATATTTTGCTTTTTTTTCCTCTCTTTTTTAAATTTTTTTTTTTTTTACTATAGCCTGGCCTACATATATTATTCATAGTTGTTTATTTGGCCACTCTTGCAAACCGAAACCTCTTGAAAATTAAACTTACAGCCTTGACGGTGTCGTAAAAGAGGCTGTGGTTTGAACGACGGTGCGTCTTGGACAGTGCCGTAAAAGAGGCTGCGGTATACAACGATGATTTTTGCCCTCTTTGAATATTCATTATGGCCCTAGATAAATAATCAAATATATACTTGATTACTCGTTTGGACAGTAAAGTCTATTGGGTGTTGTTCTGTCGTGTGTGTCACAACAATGGGACAAAACCATTGAACTACATTTCAATGAGAAAACCGGGCCTTGAATAATAATTACATGTAAGTCATTCACTGTATGACCAGCGTCATGTTATTCCATTTGCTATTACAAGTTTTCGGTGCTAATGTGTACGTGTTACATTGAGAGTGCTCAGCGCCGAAAACAGAACGTTAAACTTCGCTGACGTCATCATTCAAATAATGTTCGGTAGTATATATAGTATATAGTAGCAAAATAGTCAACAAGTCATTGTTAATAATAATACTATTAATAGTATTGACAATTTCTCGTATAAATACGTAGTTCCTGTACTATGTACTATAGCGAACATTCACTCCCTTTTGAGAACAAAAGTAGGCCAACCTAAGAGGTTAAATCGAGTTCACCTGTTGTCACCAGGTTTATGAGGTAGCGCACCCATGGCAACAATGACGTATATACATGTCGTCGGCGTATACATTTACGTAGTTGCCTTGATGACGTCAATGCTTGAAGCATGTGACTCGCCTCTCATGTCGAAGACAGTACATGCGACATTTGAATTCAAAAATAACATCTTTGTTCTATTTTTGGATTGAAGTGAGGGTTATTAAGCTGGTCTATTCACTATTACTCGATTTTCGACATCTAGATCACATAAATTTAGATTGTTATGAAAATGAATCCATTGGTTTCACATTTTGTTCATGTAAATATAAATTTAGAGTGTTTAATTTAAGATTGATACATCCATGTTTGTTTGCAGAGTGAGATATTATTTTTGGAATATATGTTAAAGCCTGGATGACTTTAAGTGACCATTGGTAGTAAATTGCTCTGTTGGACTGTCAAAAAATGTAAAGAAATTGCATAATGATAGGGTGGAATGATTCAAGTTTCCTTGTCTCATAGACTTCTTTGAATCTACTGCCAAATTACACTGGGGCATTACTAAAAGTTGCAAAAATATGGCGTTCAATGGGCTATATTAGTATATACAACATATATCTTTATTCGGGACTTTCTTTATTTTAAGATTAGGAGTTGCGTAAACTCAGCGTTCGTTAACAGCAGACGGACGGAAGTCGCTGTCGCACGCACAACATAATATTCGAACAACACTGCTGTGCGGTGTGGCAACGGCGTCCTTCTATCTGTAGTATGTCCGCGTATAGAGCTCACACAGCTCGTCAAATCTCAACTTATTAGGTAAAGCAATAAGTAGTCCGTGAGAATTGGCGAAGCAGTCAAACACACACGATTAATATATAAACACACCCGTCCGATACAAACGAGAACACAAAAGTGTAATTCGTCAGAGTTCCGCGTCCGGGGGTCTACGGTGCACGAAACGCCGTTGGGCCGTCTCGCCTCACATTGAAATCTGACGAAAGAGAAGCACACACAAACATGTGATCAGTTATACAGAGTGAAAATAAACGATGACATGTCCAGTTAAAACGTGCAAATTAACTGCAGTATCTTCTGGGATATTCGTCAGGAAATTTTCGGTTCAGGTATCAGTCCGACCAGGCCAATCAAGGAGCTCAAGCCCGCGAGGCACGGCGATACAAGCATGCGGCGACTACTATATCATTATCCGTAGCTCGTATACTCCGGCAACTAGCGAGCGAGAGACATTCCCTGTGAGTAATTTCAGTCTTCTACCCCAGCTGGGGAATCTTCTCTGCTTTCTTCTTCCTTCTCCTTTCCCAGGACCGCCGTCTTCGTTTTCCAGCAACTTTATGAATGAACAGAGAGTCCTACCCGTATTTATAGTCTCGCTGATTTGCGTAGTTCTCGCCACCGCTTCAAACCGGCTGTGTGAATGAAAATGTTGCACGTATATCACGTCGCATGGTGCCGAGGTCAGAAAATACCCTTTTTACCATACATGGAAACATATATACCATATATGGTAAGGTTCTAGACGTTTCTAGATTCTGCGACAGTTTAAGTGGGTCATGTCCTTGTACACAATGTCAATATTTTGACGTCGATGCAAATAATTGACGTCATACAGTCTTGCCTTTCTGGTTGGCATTGGCAACGCTAAAGCCAATTAAGATTTTCGAAAGAAATTACCAAGATATTTATCTAACAGAGTCGCCGATTGGGTCAACTGTGAATGGGCTTTCTGCCATTTGTTATTTCCCCGTATTATTCATAATAACTCACTGCTCAATGAATTTCTCCAATATTTCCAGAATAATTAGAACAAGTAGCATAACTAGGATTTTAATAAGACTTGTATTCACGATATGGTAACATATTCAACTTTACGTTAAATTATCAAATTTTAAATTTCGAAATTTTCCCGGCGTGACTGGACGTAAGTTGGAACAGCCATAATCCTTGCATACACACATCAAAGCGGGATTTCCGTATCGAAGGATTTACCGGGTAGTTAGTTAGGTTGAAATATCCATAGTTATCGGCAAAATATAATAATATGATTCCGATGACAAACAGGTGATAAATCTCTTAACACCATGCATCTAAAATTTCCTAAAGATCGACGTTTCTACTCGTGGGAAGAACTAAGGTACGTGGTTACTGCGAGATTGAGAGTTTCACGGTCGAATAGATATTCATACACAGCTGTCCACTGTCCAAAACATTGGAATACTGACTTTATATTTTATCGCCTATATTCAGTGCATTTTTATGACAATTTTCTCTATTTTCTTTTACAGTTGTCTCTCAAGGGCGATAGGGGTAAGTTTCCGTGTTAATTTGTAATATCTGAAGTGTCGTAATTCAAGGCGCAGGAATACCGTGTAGGAATGTACGTTGCTACAAATAGAAATACGAGTGTAGCATGATACATGTAACGTTTACACATGCACAGACGTACAACCTGTTGTCTTGTGGGCGACAGCTCTAGTTTCAAATTTGTTTTCGAGTAAACAATCACTTATTTGTCCTCACTTTAGTTTTGTTTTGAAAAGGTTTATATATACCTCTCATATTCCTTCTAAACGGTGTAGATCAGTGGAACTCCTTTGCAGAGATAAGACCATGTCTTTAAAAATACCCCAGTTACTGACATGACTGAGTTACTAGGACAGTGCTGGGGGCACTGTCAACAGTGCTGTGGGCTATGGGTAAACTTTATATTTTTTCTGTACTCACAAAAAAGATGTTTGCCTTGTAAAAACTATCAAATGACAATGTCTAATGATAAAGAACTGCATGATCAAACTACAAAGATTGTTTCTTCTGAAACTGAAAATTAAACATTAATGTGTTTGACAATAAAACGTGTAATGTTTATGCCAGGGTCTATGGTTTGACAGAAAAAGAAATATTTTTTCTAGACAGTTAACAATGTGGCAATATTTACGAAGACAATATTTTAAACACCCTTTCGTTCCCACTTAAACAAATTCATCAGTGCTACAAGGTAAACATGAAGCTAAAGAAATTTGAACTGATACAGACACACCAGACACCACCCAACAAATGTAACCCTACCTTTGCATATACCTCAGTCAGTACAATTATGAATAAACGTGTGACTAAAGAGCCAAAATATTTTGATATAAAAGTGGCAGTTACCAATAACTTTAACAATAAAGTTTCATACATCTTTTCTTTAAAATACGACATGTCATGCCACTATTGCTGTCAGCTACATCGTACATGTATCTACTCTATATTGTTGAGAAGCAAGATAGGGCAGAACAGCAAGATGTATCTCTTACACCAAGTTACAGTCTAATATCGTGTCTTCCTTGGGAATTAGAAATAGTGCTATATTCTTAAATAACTACATGTAGAGTCAAGACACTTGTCTTGATGTTACCATGTCAAGAAGATCTCCAGAGCTTCTTGAAATACAGAATGTAGTAACAACAAGACAAGTCTCTGGGCTATAGTGACCAATGTCAGATTATTATTATTATTATTATTCCAGTTTGGGTGTGAAAAACAGTGACATAGACTCACAACATAGTTATGTTTATGAGTTCCTGTGGTATGTTTTATTAAACTCTGCCTGCTACATAATGTAGATTCATTCACAAGTCCCAGTGGTGTGTTTTTACTAAATCCTGGTATAGAGTTTGACACACAATACAGTTGTCTTCACGAGTCCCTGTGGTGTGTTTTTACAAAACTCTACTTTAGACACAAAATATAGCTGTTACGTTTGTATGTTTGCAAGTCCCCTGTGGTATGTTTTCAACAAACCTTGTGTTCATGGTGTCAGTACAAATTACATCATTCCAATATAATTTGTGAGTTCTCATAACCATTTATATCGCTGCATGTAAAAGGATTATTGGGTGATAAATTATGACACAACCTTCATTGACAGTGTCTACTAAGTCTTGAATTCCACTACCGTACCACCTTGAAGAAACCCACTCGACTCAGATGTAAAACTCTCAGTCATTTGAGTTGTTTTCTGTTTTTGTAACAGAAGTATTTTGTCTTAAATAATACTGTCACCATAATGTTGACACATTGAAGAGTCAAGCACAGACAATATTATTGTAACTGTATACTTTCCTTCAGGTAGTACAAACAAAGCTACATGTAGGAATTAAATGTTCAAGTTACTTTCATTTGAAATTAAAAAATACCTTCATCATATAGCCATACATAAATATTGGGGAATAAAATTATTATACCTCCTCAAGCATAATTTATGGAAAATTAGAAAAAATAATGGCAATTTGGAACATTTTGACTCATATCCCAAGCATCACAAAACTGGTGACGTACATGGGTTGTTAATGTCATGACATAGAGTGACTGAGGGGTACATGTATATTATCCATATTTTCTGTTCAAAGACAATAACTTGATTTGAGTGTGGTACAATATTGAAAGTCTCAAATACCAGACCCTATGCTATTGATATAGTTTATTTAAAACTCATGCCAGTGAAAGAAATTGAAGGCAAACCAGGGATACACTCTCTATTGTGTTATCAATGTTTGTAACCCAGCTGTTCTGTTGAAGAGTTCAGCAGTGAAACTGTCAAACGAAGGGTTCATTTCTCTTACAGGGTTTCTGTTGGAAATAAATTTATAGTGACTGAACTGTAGATTTTGTAGCTCAGAAAATTGTCATGGTCTTACTCTTGTGTGGCTTTGATAGCTAACAATAGTAAGACCAAGCATTGACAATACCAACAGTAAGACTAGACAAAGTTTCCCAGCCATAAATTTTACTACTGTGACAGTAAATAAGAAAGTTAGTTGAAATACCAATACTTGTATAGTTCTATACTATGACAGAGCCCCATGATGTGTGAAGGTAAGTGTGGCTTACTGCAGGGTATTTTCATGATAGCTTGTGGTGTTCTCTGTGGCCATAGTAGTAGTAGTAGTAGTGAGAAAAGATGCAGCAGAAACTGTTGCGGACATCAAAGGTCACTTCAAGAATATTCTCATGAATATCTGTAATACTCTCCATAAACAGATGTTGTACATATCTATCAACACAATCGTATATCCCTTATACCAATATTAAGTGTTATTCATTTCCTGTAATATCTAAATTTTAGTTAATTATTCTTTTGAAATAAAGACATTCCGATTTAGCCACACTATGATGAGTGACTTCTCTCTCCCTCTGTCTATCCACCGTTACCCACCCTCTACCTCACAGCAACCTGCCTTCTAAATGTGCCTAGCCACAGAAACACTGCAAGCACAGTGCAAATACATCTGAGTAACCACTCATATTAAAGTGACGCAGTCCAACAGACTAACTCACTGTAACAATGTAACATATATCCCAGCAAAACGTGTGGGTATCATTCCCCATTATTTTTATTCATCCATCCAAAGAAAATACTAGTGACATAAGGGGCCTTATCACTACTACTAGTGGAAGATAAGTAGTGGCAAAACTCTTATGTCGTGAGTATTTCCAAGTTGGATGAAATAAATATTTGGAGATAATGATGTTATCGTGCAAATATACATGTAGACACATCTATGTTGACAACGCGCTAGCCTTGAGAATCCATATTCATGTAATATGATAGATTCCTGGCTAGTATGTTGTCAACATAGTAGTCTGGTAATTTAATCATACATGTGGTTGTTTTCTATATCTCTCCACCATACGGGTATAGTCAAATGGCTTTCTTTAGCACAACATTCCATTCTTGCCACACACAGCAGTAGTTTTATACAATTGGAGCGTGATATAAAAGTTCTCATGTGATTTACTTTAAAGACTGGAGGTCAAGTTTGTAGTAAACTGATTGAAGTAACCAATTACAACTGCCTGTCAGTGTTTGATGGATTACTACTGAAATGTGCTGTTTACCCTTTCCCCAGCAGGAGATTTAGCTAGATTTTTAATAGAATTTGTCCATTCCAAGAGAGAGAGAAAGAGAAAGAGAGAGAGAGAAAGAGAGAGAGAGAGAGAGAGAGAGAGAGAGAGAGAGAGAGAGAGAGAGAGAGAGAGAGAGAGAGAGAGAGAGAGAGAGAGAGAGAGAGAGAGAGAGAGAGAGAGAGATATCATTTATAGAAAACAACCACACATATAGTTACAATAGACTATCAACTTAGATACACTTTTTGATGGAATAAAATGTACACTAATGAAGTGACTGTGGATACAGTACAGGAAGGTACAACTTGCATCACAATGTATTTATTGACTCAGAAGTCTATTGTCATTGATTAATAGATGCAGGTGATGTAACACTACATAGTTAGTTACTACATTTGTACTATCCATGCTATGTAATTAGACTTAATTGATGCCAATGTCAACAGTGATCTTATTACTAGCCTAAAACCATCCCACCTGTTCAGTGTGGCTCTAGTAAAAAGACAATACTTTTTGGTTATAAATGTTAATTTAGTAAAATGATAAAAACTTAAAAAAAAAAAAAAAAATCTTTTTGTACAAATTGTAGCTATAACAAATCATGATATACACTGAACCATGATGAATCAACTGTAGGTAAACAAATTTGTGTAACAGCATACACATATCCAATCAAGTTGATTATTGGGTCATGCACCCAAAAAAATCAGCACCCCCCCCCCCCCCCCCCCATAAATCTTGATTTCCACTTGTTACTATACTACTCAGAGATAAAATGGACATCTAATGGACATCATGTACAATGTCTAATTATTGGTATTTTATTAACTATTTTCAGTGAACATATTTTTGGTTGTCTGATAAAAAAAGAAATGCCCCAGTTACAGGTAGTACAGCTTTCAACAATTACTTTGTAACAAACGTACACAATGACGAGTCATTCAGTCTAGGAATTCTCAGTTGAGTCACCACATCATCATAAGGGATACGGAACAAAGTTTGGTTTGCTCACAAATGTGTGTGTGCATCAGTGGAATGTTAAATTGTTGCAGAAGGCATGCTGTTGCAGTTACTTATGTATGTATGAAGGTAGACTGATTGTTTCAGTGTAGATACTCTTTAATTATGCTAAACCTTACAAGTGGTCGCTACACATACAATTTGATTACACTCTGGTATACATGTACAGAGTTACTCTAATTACTTCAGTTATATTGTTTCAACTGTGGTCATCATCTTGAGAGTAGTACAGTTTGCGCTAATCTATCGCTATTTATGCATCACATTTCAAGCTCTCTAAGAATCTCTGATTTGATTCCATTCCACATGTACATGTAGCATCAGTGTGCCCGCTAAGCTCTAAGCCAATGGGGGGGGGGGAGATTGGGGGGATGAGTCAGAATCCCCATGTGACTTGGCTGTAGGATACATGTAAGTACAGCATGGTCTTTTTACTAATTTAGTCTATTGGAATGGACTACATGTGTAGGTCAATGTTTGTGAAAGTCACCAATAACCTTCAAGCACAGAGATTACTTGATTTGACTTAAAGAATTTAAACATGATAGAATGACATTTATTGTCTCATTTATGTCTAGAGTTGGTTCTCATTACTAAGTAAAATTGTAGTGTCAGGTATTTTTATAGCTGAATTCAAGTAGAGACCATGTTTATGGCCAATTCTATAGTCCTTGTAAAGTGGTGTGGCTTAGCTAAATTACCCAATCTAAATCATTTAATTGTTGAAAGATAATTTCACCTCTAAATTGATAATACAGTCTCTACAAAGTAGTAAAATCACCAACAACCTTTTTTTGATCAGAAAATCTTTTTCATTCTTTGCATTCCTGTAACCATAAGCTTTGGTTACATGAGTCTACTCAATAGTAAAATTTTCAGTTGACAATTTTTCAAGTTATGACTCTCACAAAGGTGGAAGCACAGGCTGTGGTCAAACCATAGACCCTCCTATGGTGAAATACAATGTAAAAAGGTGACTGTGTGTATAACCATAAACCCGGTGGAGGGTCAGGGTTCGAAAATTAATAATAGTCCTGTGTCCACAGACTACCATCTTGTCATAGGGCTACCATAATTTTTGCAGCTGGTAGCTCACCCAGGCTACCTCTGATTATGGAAAGATTTAAAGGATGGAAGATTTAATACGGACATGAAAGTATTTTAATAACAAACATTTCCAATAGAAGAACTCTGTTTTCAGTTCAAGAATATGGGACTACTGGTCACCATCCTTAGGCAACTAGTTTCTGAATTTGGTAGCCCATGGGACTACAACATGTACCAAAGAATAAAGTTAATTTCAGGCCCTGAGGGTCTACTGTATAACATAACACACATTTCAGTTAAAGTAGTCTTTCAATTTCTTCATTTTCTGTGCTGAAATCATACAAATGATTAAAGATAATGTCTTTCACAATGGTGGAAATAAGGTGACCATGTGTATAAGATCACGAGGTAAAAATACGATTTCACCTTCGTAATTTGCCACACTTACATGTACATATTATATAGTCTTGTGGCTGTACTATCCTTCATTGAATCTCAAAATCTCTCTAAGAGTGATACCACATTGGCATCCAGACTCATGTACATTGTACTGTACATCACACTGGGATACTCTGATACTCTGCATCATACAATGGCTAATCCTCAATCCAACGTTTCATCACAGACTGTCGGAATTAAATGATGCAATGATTATAATTGTTAATTGCATGGCTTCCTAGGCAAAGTACATTAAGATGAAACATTTCTATTTTCTTAGATTGCTATAATAGCATGTACGTGTAGATCAAATGACTTTCCAGACAGCTGCTTATAAGTTATTGAGATTCTTTGGCAAAGTCCCAGAAGAGTGGACTACTTCTTACACATGCACTTAGCACTATACTAACACCAGATGTCAAGAATGTTGTAAGTTCTAACCTAGGAATAGTACAGTATGAATATGATATCACATGATTATTTGCATCACTGATTTGTCATGTGACAATGTATACATACCAGCAGACTGAACTATTTCTTGTATATGTACTATTTATACGCTAACACCAGGATGTCAAGAATTTTGTAAGCTGTAACCTAGGAAAGTACAATGTGAATATCACATGATTATTTACATCACGTAGACATCATTTGATATATTGTAAAGTAAGTCATAGGTATGTCATGTGACATTGCAGAGTAAGTCACATGATTATTTGTGTCACTGAATTCATATGACTTATTATTTGTTACTGATATCATGTGATATTTTAAGTAAGTCACATGATTATTTGTGTCATCAACATATCACAAGACTATGCATTCCATCGTCGCAAACCACGGCCTCTTTTACGACACCGTCCAAAACGCGCCTTCCAGAAAGGCAGTATCACGGATGATGCATTCAATGATTCACATATCTATGTCTCTCATTTCAAGATATGACATTATGATTTCCAATGTCCTGTTATAACTTATAGATATACACTGTGTAAAATCAAAGTAAAACACATCTTCATATATGGTTTGGGTTCATCCGTTACAGCCTAATGTTTACATGTATATCCCCACACAATACTTTCATTTGAAAACGGCATTGTGGATTAAAACGGTCCAATAAAGATTAACCAGTGCTTACACTCCTGTAAACTGAGGTCTAAATGAGTGATTACATGAATTTACACAACAATGAATCTTTTAAGTTTATCAAAATGATGAAATAGAATTTCTCTATAATGTTGGCGAGCTAGGACAGATATCCAGTCAACTACTTATCTTAAATTGTCAAGTTGTTTTATTTCAACTTCTCAATACATGTACTTGTCACTTTTGTAAGCCAGAGCACATATTTCTGCTAAAGCAACGGAAATATGAAGCAAACATGTTGGTGCTGTAGAGAGGCTTGGGGTTTATGACTGATATGTGTGCATGTATATACTATATAGTCACCACATACATGTATGATACTACTTGTGAGGTTGCAGGTTTTCATCCATGAGATGGACCGGACGATATCCTGCTGACTCTGCCATGTCTGTGCATACATACATACATACATACATACATACATACATACATACATACATGTAGGTTGATTAGTTATTGAGATCCTTTGGCAAAGTCCCAGCAGACTGAACTATTTCTTGTACATGTACTATTTATACGCTAACACCAGGATGTCAAGAATTTTGTAAGTTGTAACCTCAGAAAAGTATAGTGTGAATATCACATGATTATTTGCATCACTGATTTGTCATGTGACAGTGTACATTGTATACATACCAGCAGACTAAATTCTTTCTTATAAATGTACTATTTATATGCTAACACCAGGATATCAGGAATGTTTTACTCTAGGAAAAGTACAGTGTGAATATCACATGATTATTTACATCACGCAGACATCATTTGATATCGTAAAGTAAGTCACATGAGTGTACATGTCACTGCGCTGTCATGTGACATTGCAGAGTAAGTCACATGATTATTTGTATCACTGATTTGTCATGTGACATTAAGTCACATGGTTATTTGTGTCACTGATTTGTCATGTGACATTTCAGAGTTAGTCACATGGTTATTTGTATCACTGATTTGTCATGTGACATTTCAGAGTAAGTCACATGGTTATTTGTATCACTGATTTGTCATGTGACATTTCAGAGATATCCTTCTAAACTAACAAACAAAAAACAGACAAACAAACATGATGTTTGGAGTGAACATGGCAAATTGTGCCCTCACAGTTAATTTAACATGGCCACACCATGGAGTGAAAAAGCAATGCTCTCTTACATGCAGTTGTAAATATTGATAAATTTATTTTAATTTTACATCTACATCGGATTTTAATCAGATTGATTTACATGTATACATGTAAATGTATGCCCATAAAAACAAAGTTTATAAGATTGATACTGCTTGTGCAATGACACCACCTGTCTTTTCAATGCTGTCATCATATGTATGTAGTGTTGTCCCAGGATCATATTAGCATGTCAAACCAAGCAACAGTTCTAGTGAAACCCGAAACTAAATGCTGAAGTTACATTTGTATGAATAAATGTGTGTAAAGTTGGAAAATACATCTCAAGATCTTTCTTCAAGGAAATTTGTTGAATGGTCATCACTGTGCAGCATCCTAGCACCCTTGGGAGAACACTGCTGTTGTGATGTTAGGGTTAGGAGAGGGGATGGGATGGGTAGAACTAAGACAACTTAAATTTTAACTTGCATAGATTTTGTTAACTTTTACCACGATGTTGCGGTGGAACTCAAGGAAAACTCTCAGGGAACTCCAGTAGATTGCGTATAAATTGATATATTATTTACACAGGTAGTAGTACAACAGTTGTAAAGTAAAGGGGTTTACCTTTAGTGACAAAAACATTGGTAGCGAAAGCTGGTAAAATACCTTGAAAGCTTGGGTAGATGTTACACACATGTACTGACTACCCTAACAAAAGCATTGCCCTTTAACAAAAACATTGGTAGGGAACCGTGGTAAAATACTAGGGTATTCAGGTAAATTTTACCTAATGAATACCCTTCACAAAAACAAGGGTAGGGAAACCTGATAAAATACTGGAGAACCTCGGGTAGATTTCACCTGTACTTACCACCCAGAACAAAAACACTGATAGGGGATTAAGATAAAATGACTAGGGAACTCACAGGTAGATTTCACCTGTAATTGCCACCCAGAACAAAAACACTGGTAGGGAAACCTGATAAAATACTGGGGAACTCAGGTAGATTTTACCTACATGTACTTGCCACCCAGAACAAAAACACTGGTAGGGGATTAAGATAAAATGACTAGGGAACTCCGGTAGATTTTACCTACATGTACTTGCCACCCAGAACAAAAACACTGGTAGGGGATTAAGATAAAATGACTAGGGAACTCAGGTAGATTTTACCTACATGTACTTGCCACCCAGAACAAAAACACTGGTAGGGGATTAAGATAAAATGACTAGGGAACTCTGGTAGATTTTACCTACATGTACTTGCCACCCATAACAAGAACACTGGTAGGGAAACCTGATAAAATACTGGGGAACTCAGGTAGATTTTAACTAACCATAGATCTTGGAGGGGACCCTGCCAGATATACCTGGTACATGAAACACTGGTAGGTTAACCCTGGTAAAATAACTTGGGAACTCGGGTAGATATTGCCTACGTAAAAACTGATTGGAAACCCTAGTGACTTGGGAACTCATATAGATTTTACATAATACCCTTAACAGAAACACTTATCGGGTACCCTGGTAAAATACCAGGAGAATTCATGTTGAGTTTACCAGTGAATAGCTAAGTAATACACTGTATGTACATGTAGCTACAGTAGTTTGTAGTGTTTATTTCATGTTGTCATGGATATGATATGATTGCTAGGACGACTGCCGATTTACCCACCTAAAACTGTCAGGAATGAGTGATATGTTTTATAGATGGTATTCAGTGATATAACAATACCTTACATTGTTCACATCTAAACACTTCTAAAGTTATCTATTATGTGTCTATCGGACAATTTATGGTTGGCTGGCTTTTCTCTGTCAGGCCACATCATGATTCAACTTTTATTTGTTTTTTTTTTGTTCAACCCTTTGTTTAATTTGGAAGCCCTCTTAATGTTTTTAAAGTGTGTGTGGAAAGTATATGTGTATTTGCTAAGGGTGCAAGTTTTGGACAAAGCTAGCTGGTCAGTTTATTTGGGAAATTTGTCATTTTGATTTTGCACAATGCATATTTTATTTTACCTTGACTGTTGAGATAGAGGTGTACTCAAAGTTTGATGACACATACATGTACTGCATGCAGTATATTTTCTAATGATTTCTATTCCCAACCAATCTCCTTAGATATCAACACCCATGTGCCCTCTAAGTTTGGAATCTAAGCCAATTTGGCGTGCCACTGACACACGATTTCTAGTGACGCACCAAAATTTGGTTTTGTGTACATTGTATCTCTTACTATGTAGTGACCCACAAGAAATCCCAGTTTGTTTCATTTTGATTCACAACAACAAAATTTGGCTATTATTAGAGGGCATACTGATGAACACACACTCCTCTCATTACGTGGCAGATGAGGATCTGATTTTAAAGGCTGTGTAAATAACAATAAGCCTAGGCTAGTATCAGAATTTATAGTATTTATATATACCTATATTGGTCTAAGAGACAACCACCTATAAATTTGTTAGTCTAGACATACATGTAATGCTTAGCCTACATGTATGGGACATGTACACTCGACTACTGCTATTAATTTCAAAGCTGATGGGGGTGGGGGGGGGGGATATACATTGTATTTGTACATTGCTTACTACATTTGTAGTTACATGTACAAGTGTATTGTATGTGTGTTACAGTTTGAAGTATGGAGGATGTATGTTCAGGAGGTCTTTTGTTTACACACACCATGGTTACCTGGAATCCATTGCTGTATGTGACTGTAGTCATCACAACCATCATTACCAATACCACCTAATGACCTTAATAAGTACAGTATAGACTTTGACAAAGACTTGTGAAGTGTGTACTTGACTGTGATGAACTCATTATTAACTATTGTTTAACTGTGATGTACTTGTACTCATCATTAACTATTGTACCATGGTATAGTCACTATAACTATTGTATGTGGCTATAACATTGACAGGAATTTTACTATTATACTTAACATTGAATGAGAGGACACTTTAACTTTTATTTACCCACATATTGTCCTGATAAGCAAATAGACCTTGAAAAGGCGTTACTACATATATTAGCATAGCATGTACATTCATGGTAGCATAGACAATAGACAATACACAATAGAGTGGGGATCATTGGTGATTTTACAAAAAAGTATGAAGAGATATCACTTGATAACTGTAATTTCCCCAGTCCTGTTTATGTTTGGTGGCTGAAGCTTGCACACATACACGCACATACATACACACACACAGAGACACAGACACATATACACACACACACACAACAGACAGACACACATATATATATATATATATATATATATATATATATATATATATATATATACGCGCACACATGCACGCACGCCCGCACACACGCATACATGCATGCCTGCATGCACACACATGCATGCACACAGATGCACACACACTTGGATTACCTAATGCTGTCTACACAGACTTATCTACTCTTAACTTTTTATTAACAGTTCCAAAGTGAAACGCTAAAGAAATGCATCCCAGAAGAAATCACATTGATAGAGCCTGGAGTCAAACTAAAGGTAAATACAGGATATAGTCTATATGCTAACAGTTTTAGGATTCATATCTTTCTGTTTTGATTTTCTATATTTTATGTAATTTGTTTTATAATGCCCTTAGTTTTCTGTATCTAACACTACAGTAAATAGTTACTTTTTGACTCCGAACTTTGAGGATATCACTGTTCTTTAGAAAGTTGTTGAAAACAAAAAATTGTACTCCAGAAATTGATGACATCATTGTACACCCAATTAAATAACAGCTCATTGGGAATTCTAGACAACTGTCATTTTCCTTGTTTGCAGAGAAGTGTTTTCACTGTTTGTAGCACAGTTGTATCAATTACAATTAATGATTGTTCACTGAATTTTAATTTTACAGTTGTGATTTTAGAATAATAGTGAAATACATGTCAATAATAAAGTGCCTTCCAAAGTAGATGTTGTCATCACAGCACTACAATTATTACCCCATGGCACAGACCTATATCTACACAACAGCCTTATAAAACTTCAACTCCCTGGGGAGGATACAATTCATTGCAACCCCTATAAGCACACAGAATGAAAGTGTTCACATACAATACATGTAGCAACCTCCATCTGATTCCCCAATTGCACAGGGGTTGATGGAGCACAGTTGTTAAAATCTTGCACCAAGGACTATAGCTATTCAGAAAAAATTGCCAGGCTCGAATAAAACCTCCAGATTCCAAGCCGACCATTTCATTTGACTATCATGACTGCTTTAAAATTTTGAATCATGAGTCATGTGAACAGAATATTGAACAGGCACCATATTTGACAATTACAATTATACTGTATAATATGTCAAATGTATAAATTATTGGTAACCAATAGTAACCTAGCTATGTTGTGTTTTTATTCTACAGGAATTACTTAGACTAATTGACAGAAAGTACTTCAATGAATCATTAGATAGGACATTTAATATGCACACTGCTGACTACAATGTCAACGTTCTTAGTAAATCACTGAAACTATTAGAGCACAGATTTTTAAGGTAAGAAATCATTTATTAAATGCTGTTAATGGATTGAGAAATGTTTCAACTCAAACTTCAAAGAGACATATCATTACCACAGTTGAGTATAACACACATCCATAAAGGCAAACAGAATAATTGTCCATCTTCACCACTGAGGGCGGTATATACTTGTTACATTGACAAATTTAGAGTTTGTGAGTTTTCCAGAATAGAATGCTGTACAGATAGCTTACCGTGGGTATAGTAAATAACAAATATACATTACTTATCCAGTTTTTCAGAATTGAATGATGTACGGATAGCTTACCGTGCAGTGTTTTTGCTAAGGTTTGGGAACCCCGGTAACAGAAAGGGGGAAAGAGGTAAAACTGGTAGTGCTTCGCATGCAATGTATCATAGTTTAGGTGGGGAACCCCGGTAAAATGATGTGGGAACCCCGGTAGATTTTACCTACTTACCGCCCTTAAATAAAACACTGCCTTGGGTATAGTAAATAACAAATACACATTATTTACCCAGTTTTTCAGAATTAAATGATGTACGGATAGCTTACCAAGCATATGAGGCAGGTGATATGAAAGGAATGATTATTGATAAACATACATTACTCAGAACACTAAAGGTAGGTTGGTACATAAACTATATTTCTGCTATCTATCACCCTAAAATTGTACAACTGCAGTGTTCTCTCGAATTAAAGTAGCAACAACACTGAACATGCGTGTATTTTCTGGATGCCATCTTTTTAATAAATTTGGAAATTTGTTGAATGATTACCACTGAAAAGTGTCCAAGTGTTCAAAAGCAGGAGAAAACCTGCATAAAATTTGTACTCCAACCACGTAAAATTCTGTAAATATGTTATCAAAGCTGTTGCCTGATGCAAGATATTATTACATATGTTTGCACTCATGCTTGCAGTGTTTTCTTGTGCACTATTGTACGTTTGTGAAAAGTATTGCCACAGAGAAAACTGCAAGCACTCTTGCAAATACCCAGAGTATGCCAAACTTTGCACTCGCGCATAGTGAAGTACGTCATTCCCTCCGGGTATTTTTAATCTACTACAGATAACATAATACTAAACAGTTCAAAGTATAAAACAATAAATATCATGGTTTAGTGTTTAAAAAAAACATGAGTCATTCAGGATTGAGTCTATTCATTCCTTCATTTTTCCAACTCTGTATTTTCTGTTACACCATGTTTCAACGAACATGTTGTCTTTTCTATTGTATGTAGTGGATTCCCATGGACTTCAAATAATACTGTTCATTTTATCAAATTCAAAACATGTCATTTCTTACTTTTCAGATGTGTGGTAGAGTAGTAGCCCCTATGAAGTTAATGCATCGAGTTAAACACATGAAAGTTCATTTTGATGAGAAGGGAAGAATACAATTGTACGAATTCATGGATTTATTGGTGCTGTAAGTCAAATTTGTATTGTCATAGTAACATAAATATACCTACTACTGCTGAAATTAGTATTATTACACAATTATGTTTTGGTTATGTGACTTCACAAATTATTTTGAGTCAAATGAAACATATTTTACTTCAATTTTTCTAAAAAGGTTGTGTGTACTAGCTGCAAACTGAAAAGAAACCAGAATCTGACATAAATTATGGTGATAATATTTATAATACTTTCTGAACAGACCATATTAAATTCTTTGGATTGAAATATGTAGTGAATATATCTAAGTTTGAACACTGAGGGCGCCCTACATAAGAATGACACCCAAGCAGTCACTGTAGTTTGCTAATGCTAGCAGAATGTCACATACTTTAATAGAGTGGGCCTATACAAAGGATTACAATGTAAGAGCCAGTAGTTTCTACAAACAATTTGACACTGAAGGAACAAAATTCTGTAACATATTAAATAGTTGTGTGTTTATAAACTTGTCGGAAGAACTAATTTGAACTGCAGTTGACAAAAACACAGGATTATGACATTGTGTTGATGATTGGAATAAAAGGAATGTGTTCTGTACTGTACTCTCATATACCTAAAGGGACATGGTCTGTAACTCCTGAGTAGTTTTCTTCAATTTTGTTTCCAAATGAAAGGTTACTTACATTTTACCCTTCACTGTCACTTGTCTAAAAACCAGTAGTCACTGGTAAAACTCCTACCATACATGTATATAAACTGCTGTGATACTGTAGTCTAATATATATGAGTAAAATGAGGTCATTTTATTTATATACTATGAGAATACAGTATCACAGTAGTTAATATGATGGGAATTTTGCCAGTGACTACTAGTCGTTAAACAAGTGACAGTGAAGGGTAAAATATAAGTCATCGTTTATTTGGAAACAAAAATTATGAAAAATACTAACAAGTTGCAGACCATGTCTCTTTCACAATACAAGTATTGTTGATTCATATTGGTCAATTTACAATTGGAGTTTAGAACACAGTTGTTTGTAACTATTAATTTGTCTAATTCCTGATTTACTACAGATGTGATCTTTCTGATGACGTTAACATTGAAGAGTACAGAGAAGGAGCTATAGATAAAAATTGGAGAAATTTATTTAAGGTAAGTCGACCTATGACCTCTTCAAAACAATTAGGTACAGGAAATTGAAAATGACAATCAGTCAAGACAAGAGTGAACAGAACCCCATTGACCTCACTATAGTTTACACAGTGAAATTCAAATGACCAAGAATAGACACAACTGTGATTTTCAAGATAAACTCAATTGATAAGACCCCTGTATATAAAGAATTACACTCTTTGGAAAGTCAACAATCAACCCCAAGTGTGGTATCTTCTAACAGGGGTTTGTTATTGTTATTGCTACCCCTTGTTTTTATCTTTTTAGTGCTTGTTTTTCCTTATTTGTTTCTAAAGGTGCCTGTAAATGGGCTTTATGCCCGTTGGTTTACCTGAATAAATAAATAAATAAATAAATAAATAAATAAATAAAGATACATTTGTAGATATCTTGTATTCAGTCTTAGGTTCAATCCATTATGTCAAAAAATAGTGTGCTTAATAACAGTCAGTCTAGATATTGACGTCTTGTATTTTACAAGACGTGTGCTGCACCTTGGAACTTGGCATAGATCCATTGATAATGTGGTGTATGAAGTTTTTCCTGTCAGTGGCATATTGTACCACTGCTTATCAATCAGAATTCATGTCACAACCTAGAAAGTAAAGGCATGTATTTTTCAAGTGGTCCTGAGCTCTGTAAGGCAAAAAGCAGCAATCTGATTGGTCTAGGCATTCACCGCCATATTAGGGCAGACTATTTTCCATATATCCAAATATGGTAATACTACCCACTGCAGTTAGCTTTTCACATTTGAAAGTACATACACAGCATTACATGATGTGATAAGAATCTGTATAAAACTATTATGTGTTATGCCGAGTGATCAAATTTACAGAATTCATTTGATAATCTTTCAATTTTCTTCTTATAGATGGATGCTTTTGATCCACTTTTTGTAACGGGAGAAGAGAAAGTACTAGACCACTTGAATCAAGTCTTCATTAAAACAGAATTAGACTACGGAGAAGTAAAACTTGGAGACAAGAAATTACCCAAAGATAATTCTGTCAACACAGAGGCAAGGAAAGAACAGGTTGGTCAGACTTTTATTTTTAAAAGATCGATGTGACCCAATGCACCATCTAGGACGAAACCTTTTCCCTTTTGTTGGTTTGAATAACGTGGTCAAATATAGGCATCTAGGGAGAGACAGATTGTTGAGACTTTTAAACTAATAGTTTGAGTAGTATGGTCAAATATAGCCAATGAGAGAGAGAGAGGGACAGGTTGGTGAGGCGTATGTTGTTTGGAAGTCTTGAGTATGGTCAAATACAGCCAACAGAGAGAGGGATAGGCTGATGAGAGTTTTATCGTTTGCCAGCTAGCATAATGTTGTCAAATGTAGCCATCTGGGGAGTGACAGGCTGGTGAGACTTCTATCGTTTGTTTGTCAAAACTGGAACAGTTTACTCATTTCAGAGGAAGTACTACCTAACAGATTGCTAACAGGATTTATTCTGCCCTAAGAGTTGAATTTGAAAGCTGTTTACATAATTACGCCACCAGAGGGCGCCCTGTAATGCAGTATAACATTGAGGGTGGTACTTGATCTTGAAAGCTATAAACTTTGCCACATGCTGTTAACTAAAACAAACATAGTTATCACATAGCATTGCTACTAATCTATGTTTGTTTGTACATTCCAATCCTGTCTTTGTTCACTTAGCAAATGTCAACATCAAACAATACCATAAAGCTCAAGTTGATTAAACAGTCTATCAGAAAGGCTATAAAGAGTTTGGAGTATCTACACAAACCTTGTTAGATAGTGTAGTGGTACATTGCATATCTACAGAGATGACTACGTAAATGTCCTATAGTATAGTAGTACATGTACATTGCATATCTAGAGAAAAGACTACGTACACATCCTATAGTGTAGTAGCACATTGCCTTTCTACATAGAAGATTTCGTAAAACGTCCTATAGTGTAGTACATGCACATTGCCTATCTACATAGATTACCATGGCACTGTATCTCTAGAGCTGTTCTGATATACTCCCTACCTACAAGTAAGTTAAGTGAAACATTTACATAACGTTTTTACTAATATTTGTGTAGCTATATTCTATGCTATATTTTGACTGATGGTTGAAGTGAGATTGTTAATATGTAATGTCAGTAAGTGACTGCAAGTATTCTAATAGGTACCCCTAGTGACTAAGCTTGGCTATATAGCTTGAAAATGTCATTTCCTTACAGTCAGATAGCCTAGTCTCTAGGCTATTTGATAATATTTGAAAATGGGAGAAATATTTTCATTTTACCAAAGTTTTGAACTCACAGGAACAAAGAAAATGATGTAATGTGTAAAATAAATGTAGTCTGCATAATGATTTTATATTTAGCGACCATTGTATGTGATATAAATTTCACCCTATTAAGTCTTCGTAATAGTTTAATTATTTGCATAAAATGACTGGACTATTTAGAGGCTGCTGAAAGTCATATAGATTTTACCCTATTACTCTACTCTGTTGCCATGGTTTTGAAAGCCGAGTAAGAAATGTGTACACATTATTCGAGGAGTTCTTTGGCAGAGCATTGGTTGTCTTGTTACCTGCCTAGGAAAGATACCGTAGTCAAAGGTTCAAAGACATACATAGATTTATAGATGGATTAGTCTGTAAGATATGGCATACATGACATATCGTTTTAGATGGCAGTACCAGAAAAAAATTGAAAGGTTAATGAGCACTGTGTGCATGGTATTCCAGGAGTTCTTGGTCCGACCGTTGGTTGTCTGAGATTTGACATGTGTACCATGCTATCAGCTACCACTCATTTGGCAGTTTTTAGTACAGTGTTACATGGTTTAGAAGCCTGATAGGGTTGATCAACACAACATATCTTACAGTCTATAGATGGCTGTACCAGAGAAGTTTTGAAAACTTAGTAAGAAATGTGTACACGTGATTCCAGGAGTTCTTTGTCTGATCATTGGTTGTTTTGTTATCTGTCTATAGGTACGTTACCATGGTCAGAGGTATAAAGAGTTACAGAGATTTATAGATGGCTCTACCAGAGAAGTGAAGAAGACTAAAGCAGGTACAATAAGAACACGACCCATTTCAGCACCTACCTATGACAGATTTCGTACTCCGGCATTTGCAGCAGGATTTCCATATAGACCCCATACAGTAGGCCAGGTTAGTCCATGCACAGTTGTTTGCATAGTTTCATTTTGTTTCCACAGTGAACCAGTAAAGTCCATACAATAATGGTAAGAAGTCATGATCAGTAGTAATTTGAGATTTGTCTTCCAATAAATTGATTAACACTTTGTGTAGAAATTTCTGTTTAATGAGTAAGTTTAACCCAGATGCCATGAATATTTATTTATTGAAAACATATATACAGTACGTACACACATACACACATACATACACACATACATACATACATACATACATACATACATACATACATACATACATACATACATACATACATACATACATACATACATACATACATACATACATACATACACACACACATACATACATACATACATAGCCTGTTTACAGCACTGAATGACAGACTCTGATAACACTCGTTTTATTCAGCTTGTCCTTCTAAGTATACAAAATAAATCATTATGGTTTGAAAATCAATGCAGTTTATAAATCATAGCCATACACCCCAAAAGCCATTATCAGAACACTTCCACAGTTGATTAGATCCAGTGAAGAGTGATTATATATGGAAGACTGTTTGATTTTCAAAACTATGTAATCACTCTCCACTGTGATTTAATCACCTATTGAGGTATTCTACTAACAGCTTTTTTTTTTTTGGGGGGGGGGGGGGGCCTGTGGCTAATTATGTCGATTCCTAATTATCAACTTAATAAAGCAAGTGTCTTCTATTTTGACCTAGTAGTAGTAGTAGTAGTAGTAGTAGTAGTAGTAATAGTAGTAGTAGTAGTAGTAGTAGTAGTAGTAGTAGTAGTAGTAGTAGTAGTAGTAATAATAATAGTTGTAGATGTAGTTGTTGTTGTTGTTGTTGTTGTTGTTGTTGTTGTTGTTGTTGTTGTATTTATTGGAATTGCCCAGCCCAATGAACTCATAATTAAAGAGACATATGCAACATAAGGTATGCCCAGACCCGTACCAAGAATTCCAAAATTTGGATTTATTTAAATGTATGATGTAGGAGACTCTGTCAAAACTTCTCAGCTGGCATATAATAAGTGTACATGTATATGCTAGATGCTATGGTAACAATAAACATTGCAAGGTTTTGCGTGTTTTTATGGTTGTAAATTTCCACACTAAAAGTACTAACAGGTTAATCTTACATACTAAAAGTAGTCACAAGTTAATCTGATGTATTGTGTAAGTTACTGTAAGGCTCCAGGGGAAGATTAAAGTGACTTTAAGGTTTATTAACCTGCAGTACTAGGGATAAAACCAGAATAAACAGTCTGTTGTTGATGAATCATCTATCGAGATTTATACTTCATTCAAGTCTAGAGGCTGGCTTCAAACAGTGTTATTGTTATAAAGGGTGGTAAGTAGGTAAAATCTACCTGAGTTCCCCAGTCATTTTACCGGAGTTCCATACCAATACTATACTGGTATAATGTATGGGAAACTATGCCAGTTTTACCAGCCCTTAGAAAAAAACACTGTCAAATCTCTACTCACATCTAGCTAGAGGGAGTGAAGGGAAAACTATGAAGCCTATCACAGATAGCCTGTAAACTATCTTTATACCTGCTTCAAGGGGTAGGGTCATTCTTTGTTGTGACTAAGTTTCTTTGTTGCTGCATATTATTATACTGAAGTTAAAGACATTAAAGATTTATACTTATGCCATGTACATATTAATGTGTAATATTTATATTGAATTGTACTGTATTATAATTGTATAGATTATGCGTATCTAAGGCTGTCATTAGTTGATAGAGTCACAAAGCTAGGAAGTAATCTTGTAATCTTTATATACACTGGCTATATCTCCAGACTGTACTGTAGTGTGTATGTCGGTCTTGCACATGGACGCTCCTTAGATGTATATATATGTGTGTGTGTGTGTGTGTGTGTGTGTGTGTGTGTGTGTGTGTGTGTGTGTGTGTGTGTGTGTGTGTGTGTGTGTGTGTGTTGTGTGCGTACGTGTGTGTATGTATGTACATGTATGTATGTATGTATGTATGTGTGTGCTTGCGCATGTATGTATACAGTATGTGTGTGTATGCATGTGTGTATGTGTGTTGGAAGGGGGGGGGGGTGTATGTGTGTCCTGTATGCATCTGTAATTTTTGTTATACATGAAATTATTCTAGCCATGGAAATTGTGTATTTGAATCTTTAAATGTGTCAATTTTGTATATTTTCTGTCAATACCTTTTGTAATCTTTGTTTACTCTTTGTTCATTATTTCAGTGTAAATATCTTTCTTACTGACGTATGTTTCACCTATATTTGGTTGTTGTTTGTTGTGTTGTTTATCTATCTGTGTTGTTGTTATTTGTTTATTTATGTAGATTCATTACAATCCAGCCAATTACCAGCATAGACAGACAAGTCCAAAGAGGAAACTACGTCCAGCATCAGCACCTGTCAAGGTTACATCAACAACTGATAATCCCCCTCCTTGTCAAACTTCTGACTCTGAGGTTTGTTTTCTTCTTTGTATTGTCATTCTTTGAACCGTATCCCCTCATCTGTTGTCATAACTGTCTACTGCATGATTGTCTCCCTGTACCTCCTGTCTTGTATCTATTGAATGCATGGCTATCTCTCCTGATCTGTTGTCGTACTGCATGGCTATCTCCCCTCATCTGTTGTCATATCACTCCACTGCATGGATGTCTCCCCGTACCTCCTGTCTTGTATCTATTTAATGCATGGCTATCTCCCTGATCTGTTGTCATATTTGACTCCTGCATGGTTGTCTCCTCGTACCTCCTGTCTTGTATCTATTTAATGCATGGCTATCTCCCCTCATCTGTTGTCATATTTGACTACTGCATGACTGTCTCCCATATCTCCTGTGTTGTATCTATTTAATGTTTGGCTATCTCCCCTCATCTGTTGTCATATCACTCCACTGCATGGCTGTCTCCCCATATCTCCTGTCTTGTATCTATTTAATGCATGGCTATCTCCCCTCATCTGTTGTCATATCTGACTATTGCATTGCTGTCTCCCCATATCTCCTGTCTTGTATCTATTTAATGCATGGCTATCTCCCCTCATTTGTTGTCATATTTGACTACTGCATGACTGTCTCCCATATCTCCTGTGTTGTATCTATTTAATGTTTGGCTATCTCCCCTCATCTGTTGTCATATCACTCCACTGCATGGCTGTCTCCCCATATCTCCTGTCTTGTATCTATTTAATGCATGGCTATCTCCCCTCATCTGTTGTCATATTTGACTCCTGCATGGTTGTCTCCCCGTACCTCCTGTCTTGTATCTATTTAATGCATGGCTATCTCCCCTCATCTGTTGTCATATTTGACTCCTGCATGGTTGTCTCCCCGTACCTCCTGTCTTGTATCTATTTAATGCATGGCTATCTCCCCTCATCTGTTGTCATATTTGACTCCTGCATGATTGTCTCCCCGTACCTCCTGTCTTGTATCTATTTAATGCATGGCTATCTCCCCTCATCTGTTGTCATATTTGACTCCTGCATGGTTGTCTCCTCGTACCTCCTGTCTTGTATCTATTTAATGCATGGTTATCTCCCCCTCATCTGTTGTCATATCCCTCTAATACATGACTGTCTCCTTAAGTCTGTCATACTCTATTAATCTATTGCATGGTTAGCTTTGTTTTCTAGAATAATGTACTTTGTGCCAGTATGGGTGTATAATTACATGATTAGTGCATGTTTTTGATAGTGTTATTGTTGGTACATGTATAATACATCATTGTTTTCTGTTATAAAATATAGCATATAAGTTTTTCAGTAAATATAACTACACGATTACAGTGTACTGATATTTATATAATCTGTTGAATTTGTATGTCTGTTTGGATAAGTTGTACCAGTGTGCCTGTTTAGAGACAGAGCTAATTCTATGTTAACCCACTTTACACATGCATGGAGTGATGATCAAAGTAAGGTTCTACCCACGTTAATGCCTGGCTTGACTTCCACTTAGTTACATGTAGTGCTGCTTGACATGGTGGCTACAAGTATCTGATAAATGTTACCCATCATCCTTTGCTACAAGTATCACATAGATGTTACCCATCATGCTTTGCTACAAGTATCACATATATGTTACCCATCATGCTTTGCTACTAGGTGTATGAATGTTACCCATCATTTTTGCTAGTATTGCATCGATGTTACCCATCCTGCTTTGCTATTAGATGTATTGATGTTACCCATTATGCCTTGCTACTAGTATTGCATGTTTGTTACACATCACACTTTGCTACTAGCATATTATCCATGGTATTTAACTGTTACCCATCATGCTTTACCACTACTATTGTATACCTGGTGTTTAACTGTTACCCATCATGCTTTGCTATTACTACTGTATCCATGGTATTTAACTGTTACCCATCATGCTTTGCCACTACTATTGTATCACTGGTGTTTAACTGTTACCCATCATGCTTTGCCACTACTATTGTATCCATGGCGTTTAACTATTACCCATCATGCTTTGCTACTAATATTGAATGGATGTTACCCATCATGCTTTACAACTAGCATTAGTGTAGACTACAGCTGTCATTCACTTGAAAGTTAATGGCTTATATTATATTGAGTTTAATGTAATGTATATTGTTGTTTGACCCCTTATACAGGGAGACGGTAGCTACCCAATGGCTGACAAGTTACAGAAGTTGTTGGAATATACCAAGAATAGAGACAGGCATGGTAAGTAGTCACAATGTATTCTGAAATATTGATAAGTCCACATAAATAACCAAATTTACTGAGCTTGTGCGACATTGACAGAGCGCTTACCATTTGTGGACCAAAGCTATGGAACTCAATTCCTGGAGAACTAAAGCTGATCACTGACATTGAACTTTTTAAAGGTGAACTTAAAACAGATCTTTTTAAACAATATTATAAACTGTATTGATGTATTACCATGTATCTTTTACTAAGTAGTCATTTTAGCCTTTTTGTAATTATTGTAAACAATTTGTTGTTTTTAGCTTTATTATGTTGTTTTACCATGCTTTTAAATCTATTGTATGTACAGTGCTTTTGAATATTAATAAATGGAAAAGGCGCTTTAGAAAATAAATAAATTAATTGTGCGATTGTCCCTTACTTAAGTGGTGTTTGAGCAAAAATAACATCTGGTTATACTTATTTCACTGGCACAGGTATCCAGTCGGCACCATCCAGTCTCTATGTTGAGGCAAGTGAGCCCCCTGTAGGTGTACAGATGACAACGTCTGATTCCAAGTACTACAAACCATTCCCTCCGAGCATGCACTTCAATACCTTACCCTATACCTCAGAAGAGTCTTCCAGTGAGATGTCAGAGTCCCAGCATGCATTGCCACCCTGGATGAAAAGTGTGCCTTACCAGAGACCTGAAACTCCCCAGTGTGTCACTTACACAGACACGGTTTCTAGGCAATACTTGATTGACAGCTTACAGTATGAACTGGAAACAGTGGTAAGGAAACTATGTACATGTAATATGTTGTAATAAATAAGAAATTGAAAACTCCACTAAATACATAAAGACTTCTATGCACATATCTCAACATTTACACATAGGTATTTCAATCACATACATACATACATACATACATACATACATACATACATACATACATACATACATACATACATACACAAATCAATAAATTGCAAAACTTGAGATTAAGAAAAGTTTTGTAAGGTAGCTTTTTGCAAAGGATAGAATTACATGCAAACACAAAACTTTGTCAATGTTATTTCACATTGATTTTTCAAGTAGGAAGCTATAGTATGATCAAATTGTTTTATAAATTAAAAATCAAAATAAATACACAATCCTCATCCATATGGCCATTTTCAGTGTGTGTGTGTGTGTGTGTGTCAAAGTTAGGATATTACAGGTAGCCAGTAGATGTTAACATGGTACAGGGAGCGCTAGCTAATAGGGGTTCCATTGCCATGAACAATGGTATTAAAAACCCAAACTGTGCATGTATGATAAAAATTAGGATGGTATACAGGTAGCAAGTAGATTTTTATTGCCATGAATAATGTATTTAACCCAAACTACATGCATGTATCAAAGTTAGGACATGATACAGAGAGCTCTAGCTAAAAGGTGTTCCATTACCATGAATCATGTCATACG
Source organism: Glandiceps talaboti (assembly GCF_964340395.1). Taxonomy (NCBI): domain Eukaryota; kingdom Metazoa; phylum Hemichordata; class Enteropneusta; family Spengelidae; genus Glandiceps; species Glandiceps talaboti. Next base: position 15,206,688 of record NC_135565.1, on the reverse strand, counting down.
TTCCTGTGTATATTGCTCCAGCTCATTGTCAGACCATGTGCATCAATGTTTGGATAGTACAGGTACATTGGTGTACATGTAGCTATAGTAGTGGTTAGTAGTGGGTGTTCTGTTGCCATGAAAGGTTTATTGATTGAACTCTAACTGTGTGCATCAAAGCTAAGCTGGTACAGTAAGCTACTAGTTAGTAGTAGGTGTTCATGACCATGAATCATTGAATGGTATATTGATTGGATTCTAACTGTTTGCAACAAAGCTAAGATGGTACAGTAAACTACCGGGTATCATGAATGGTATATTGATTGAACTTTGTGTGCATCAAAGTTAAGATGGTACATGAAGCTACTGGGTGTCCATAGTCAATTGTTTGAACTCTGATTGTGTGTATGAAATCTAAGATGGTAAGAGGAAGCTACTGGATGTCCATCATACATTGTTTGAACTTTAACTGTGTGCATCAAAGCTAAGGTGGTACAGTATTCTACTAGGTGTTCCGTTACTATGAATGGTACATATTATTAATGTTTAAATAGTTCAAACTGTGTGTGCAGTCACCTTGTCTATCTAATCAAGCATAGAGTACAAATGACGACATCAGATCAATACATTACAATGCTATCTTAATTGTTACATTGTCAAAGTATCAAAAGAATGCTATTCATGACCAAGCTTGACATACCATGACCTGATACCAGCAAGGCAATTAACACAGATGTTATTTCTCAAATGTTTCATCTATTATGTACCACATAACTTTACTGTCACACAGTGGTAGTTACAATGCAGTTACTGTGGTAGTAGTCTGGATGCCATGAGTGGAGGTGTAAATCGTAATGAAGTAGAGGAACTAAACTACTGTGGTAGTTATAATGTATTTGTTAACTGCCCAGTACTAGTGGTAGTTACAGTTTAGTTGTTTGCCCATTCAGTGTACAAACTCTACCTGGTGTATTTGTTAATGTTATCGGATCATATTAGAAGTGAGTATACCAAAGTTTACTTTATGAAGTGTATCTGTATCTGTATCGTAGAATACTGTGTAAACGTCCGAGTATGGATTATCACATACACAGGTATGTGTATTTGAAGTTGGAGAAGATGTTCTTGACATGTTCAGTTGTATGAGTTCACGTACAGAAATGTGGACACATTGCTTTCATAGTACTGTTGCTTGTTATACATGTGTTCAACTGTATGATCATGTACAGATTCACAGTGAGGTAAAATGTAACACTTTATTTGTGTGCATGATGTGTCTGTAATTTCCTTTATTGGTAACAAAAAATGTTGTGTAAGACATTAAAAACACCATGTCTCTGCCTAATTGAAACTCTATAGTCACTCTGGTTTTGTAGTATAAACTTGCCTCCAGAGAGGGGCCAACCCTTGGAGGTTTAGTGTTAATAGTGCAGGGAGTGCCTAGGGGAAAAACCTGTGTTGTTTGGTAGGTGAATGACATTCTCCTTACTTTAATACAGTGTGGTAAATTTAATCAAACTCAGACTTGGCTCAAACCCCAGCTGCACTCAGCCACAGACATGTAAGTTATTATTCATACTAACACCAAGAAATCAATTCAATAATCCATGTTGTCAGACTTTGAAAGTTTGCATTTCAACCTCTGTTTAGTGTTGCCATGGCACCCATGTCTGTTTTAAGTCACTTGTCTGGTGTATATATATCCATTGTTGTAATAGGCAGTGAGCTGCTCTATGAGGAGATTGAATGTACAAAATGTACATTGTTATATGAAGTGTATCACACAGAGCGTAAAGAGAGTTAGAATACACATTAATCTGATTTGAGTTGGCTTATAGAATTAAAAGGATTTTATTCATTCACATTTAATGTGATTATGTGCTGTGTACAGTAGATTCGATGTGAAGTAGAGCACATCTTTTGGTGTAAACTGAAGTGTTCTTTAAATTCTACCCAATTACGAGTCATGACTCTTGTTGTTCGGTGGTTAGGCTGTGATTTGAATTAGAATTAGAATTAGAATTAGTTTGTTTATATAGCGATATGTCAACGAAAACATTATCCACACCGCTTTACAATAATACGCAAATGTAAAAGAAGACAGAAGTAACCAAACTCATTCAGAAAGAATATAAATGTAAATAGTCTAAGCAGGGTTCGTAATAATAGATATAACAGTCCGACAATGGACATGGTGTGTAGCAATGTTCTCGATACCAGCTAGTGATTGTCCGCTCTAGAATTTACCAAACAAGTGAGTTTTAAGTTCCGCCTTAAACTTATCATAGGTGACTGCATTTCTAAGGTCCAGTGGTAATGCGTTCCATTTTTTAGGACCTTGAACACTGAATGTCCTGTCTCCAAACGTTTTACGAATTATGTGTTCTAATAGTTGATATGATTGGTGTGAAATGAAGTGTTGTTGAGTTCTTGTCCAGTTATAATTCCTGACTCTGCCACTGTTTGATAGGATAAGCAGTAATTGGAATCATGTAACAGTTTATATGATTGGTATAAAATGAAGTTTTCCTGAGATTCCAGCCAGTTATAAGTCCTGACACTGAACTTGTTTGGTAGGATAATTTTGTGAATGGAATTATGTAACTGGATTCCATCCAGTTAAGTCCTAGCTTTGTGATTGATTGGTAGAGAAGTTAGTCTGTTTATCTATCCATCTGTCTGTTGTGTACTTGAGTCAGGCTACAGTTGTCCAAGTTGAATGTGTCCCAACAACTTGAAGAGTGAAGGAAGTTGCAATTCTGGTAGGTAAATGTAAAATCTTAATATAGATTGTATGCATTCTGAAAAAAATTAATTTACAAGCATTTTGCTTACATGAATAGTGGAAGACAAGTTGAATGTCAAAATCTGCCAGTAAAGTATACTATTACTAGCTTTGATATATCCAGAGAATAGGTAGAGCAGAATGGAATTCATGTTGTCATGACAACATACAGGAAAACAATTAGGAAAGCACAGAATTGAGGCAATATTATATCACTTACAAGTCTGTTTACAGAGTTTATTGTCTTAGCAACAAGCCCAGTATGACTGAGTATTCCCTTGTAATTCCTCGTAAAGTTTTGATGTAAAGAACCCTAAAGTTAACAACATTCCTGTGTATTTAGATTCAAGTTTACATGGAGAAAACATGCCTTTGTTTCCAGCAGTAGAATTGGTCCCTGAAATAAAATCGTATTTGAAAGACAATAGACCATGTGTTTGCCTGCAGGGCTGACAAGTTTAGTACACACAACTGAGAAGAAAAAACAGAGTAGCCTGGAGAAAGAGTTGCTATTTCGGGTTACAATTTATTTTAGGGATGATTGAAAATCCATTAAAATTGTAAGTAGTTTCTTTAATGAAAGACGCAAGTCGACCTATTGTCAATATTGGCAGACTTTGGATTCCTGTGGAGTGTGTGATCCATGACACACTTTATAATGAAATACCATGTGTGCTGGTTTAGTAAAAGCAGTTGACAGTGACAGTGTAGTGTACAGAACCATGGGTTGGGGTAGGGTGGGGTGGGGAATGGATATCTGCATTTAATGAATATATCTACACTTCTATAGTGCAAAAGTTACAAGTAATATACCGTCCTTATCAATTGTTTGTATCATGGACTTTTAAATAACAGATCTTCATCAAAATGTAGAGGCAAGATTGTCATGGGCTCACATCTTGACAAATACAAAAAGTACTGTAAAATAGATATAAAAGTAGGAATAAATTAGAACTATAAATAATATTTGTAACTGATTTGCATTTCCGATTAAAACTATTTGTTCTGTTGTTGCTTTAAGTGGTGTAGGTATAGTAATTAATTCTTTTGAAATTTAAAGACAAAGACTAAACCATAGCTGTGGAAAACAATCTTCTGTGTCATTCAGATCCTCTATGCCTGTAGTCGTAAAATGGAGAAAGAATGTTGAATGTAGCAGTTAAATGTATTGTGTGGATTCCAGAAGACTGTGATGTGACTTGTGTGGATGTTTTGTTGACCCCAGGCCTCATGATACTGTGCTGTGAAAGATTGTCAGAAGTTTTGGATACCTTAAATTTGAGAGTTGAATTTGGTTGAGACATCTAGTTTTCTAGTGTGAGTAAGAATGTTAAACACAGTGAGTGTAGTATGTCCTTGATCATTCCGAAGATGACACTATGGTTTGTATGCATGAATGTGTTGCTAATCTGATGGTGCTATGCTTTAAACTGGTGAGGATTGTGGATACCTTTTGCGTTGAGTTGGTTGAGACATCTACTAGTTTCCATTTTCATCCGTTTGTGGGTAGTCTTAAAATGGTGAAAGATTGTTAACAGTTAATAACAGTCAGTGCAGTCAGTGTGATCATTCAGAAGATGATCTGTTGGCTTGTATGAATGTGTTGCAGACCTGATGAAGCTCTGGTATGAAAGCTAGTCAGAAGTGTTTGGAGCCTGCAGGAACTACAGGAACAATAGGCAGTGTTTTCTGATGTTAAACTTTAAGTATGGAACTTTGTGAGTTTTGATGACACAGGTTGGGATTTTTTTTGGACTATTGATTGTCTCAATAGTTAGCAGACAGTATTTATTGATGTCTGATAATCCTAATAGTCAACAGACTGTTATTTGCGTCCAGGGAGATGACACAGAGTGTTTTGTGAATGTCTAAAAGACCTACTGAAAACAGTTACAGTTGTGTGTCCAGGGAGATGACAGACAGTATGTGCGATTGTGTGAAAGTCCAAGTGAAAACCATTAAAATATAACATGTCCAGGTGTCAGCCTCCAGGTATAGATAGTGGAGCAGACGAGGGGCTGTAGTCCATGGAGATGATGTACAGTATAGCGTATTTGTAAATTTCTGAGTCTTAAACTAGGCAGTTATGTGTCCAAGAAGACAACAGAGAGTTAGTGTTCGTGAATAGCTGAAACTTTCGTAAGTCCTAAAGTTTCTAGTTCTTTAGTTTTGTGTCCAGGTATAAATTGTGCAGCAGACTAGAGTCTATGGTACAGAGAGAAGTGCTAAAAAATAAACAGTTACAGTTACAGTTACTGTAATTATGTGTCCAGCGAGATAACAGAGAGCATTTGTGAATATCTGAAAGTTTAAAAAAAAACACTTTTAATTATGTGACCAGGCATAGATCATGGAGTGGACCAAGATCTTATGGTATAGGCAGAAGTCCTAAAGTAAACAGTTACAGTTTCCAGGGAGATGACAATATTTTTGTGGATGTCTAGTCTTGAAGTTAGAATGTTGTCCAGGGGCTTAGCGTGTTTGGTATGTTGGTGTCCAGGGGTTTAGAATAGTATGGTCTCTGGTATACAGGAACAGTTGTTTAGTGAGTGGCTTTAAATTGTTTTGTTACTTGGATGATTTCTTTTTTGTCATACATTTTTTTTATTGCTCTACAGGAAGAGAGGACAGTCCAGGTCTTGAATGAGGAAATAGATGTACTGTTGCCAGGATACAGGAAAAAGAGAGATGAGAGATTGAGGAACCGGAAACCACCACTGCCACCAAAAAAGGTAAACTATTTCATCTTTGTTATTTAATTATTATCTTAAATGATGACAGCAAAAGGTAAAATATCTCGTAACCTTGAACTCCTTGAATCCAGTCAGGATATGAGTTTTGTGGATTGAGATTGTACAGCAGATGCCAGATTGGTCTGACTTTAGGAAGGAATGTAAGCCATACTTACTGAGGTCTACAAAACCCATATCCAAGCAGTAAAGGTTTTATCATATACCCTTGTAATGGCATGGCAAGATTACTTAAATCACATAAATTGATACTGTAACTTTATGTTATGCCTCAAACATAAAGACAGTGAGCAGATATCAAAACCAAATCACTGAGCGAACCGATATCGTCAAACATACCCCTTACCATATTTGGGCCAAGTGTACAGGGCGTAATACCGAAAATTATTGTCCTGTTTGATCCACACACTCTTCATTTAATTACCGTGGAAGCGATAATGTGTATTTTATATTATTAGATATTGGCATTCTCTATCTACAGAGCATCCAACCTAGTTACCATAGCAACATCTTACATCATATTAGAATTCAATTACTAAATGTATAGCAATAAATGACGCTAGTAAATCTGGTAATTGAAATGTATTAATTTACAGTATCACAAACACTATACATGATAAAATGGTAACCATTTATTGGGTTTCATTGACACTAATTGTACATTAACTGTTTACTCAGGACTATTACTTCCTGGACAATTGAAACCCTTAATGAAACTGTATGATTTCTCTCTTTGAAAATCTCCCCGGGTGACTAAAGTTAGCTTTTAAAATTTATGGTCCAAAAATAAACTCAATTATTTTTCAATTTATGATCAGTGGCAATTTACCTGTAGACTTGATATAAAGAGAGTGTGTGTGTGTGTTAGATGTTAAACATTAGAGTTACTATGACGGCAATGCAGCAGTACTGAAGGAAACTAGTCTGCTTTTTATACTGGTATGTTTCTTTTTCATGTGCATGGCTTAAAATTACCAGTAGTCCTGTGTCCACAGGCTACCAATTTTTGTCATGTGGCTACCATAATTTGTAGCTGGTAGTTCACTCAGGCTACCACTGATTATGCAATGATTTAAATATTGGAAGATTTACGGACATGCAAGTATTTTGATAATGCACATATTTCCGATAGAGGAACTCTGTTTTCAGTTCAGGAATTGTTGAGACTACTGGTCACAATCTTTGTGCTACCACTTTCTGAAATGGGTAGGCTACTAGGACTACCAAAGACAACATTTAATTTCAAGCCCTTATATAGTATATTCAGTATTCTTACTAACCAAGGTGATATGGCCATTTGTAATTTCTGTGTTCTTTCTGAACAAGGTAACAGGGACACTGAGCCTTAGCTCTTGTAATGGATGTGCTGAAACAAGGGTACTGGACCCTCTTGTAAATCTGTGTTCTCTCTGAATTAGGTAACAGGGTTACTGAGCCCTCTTGTAAAATTTTTGTTCTCGCTGAACTAGGTAACAGGGTTACTGAGCCCTCTTGTAATTTCAGCTTGTTCTCCCTGAATAAGTAGACCTATTTTAATTTCTGTTTTTGCTCTGACTAAACATGATGACACAGTCTGTTTTACAAATTTGTTATCAGAGTATGAAGTAGAAAATGGTTTAAATTTGTGTATTTTCACGTTTCACAGGTCAGAAGGAAAAAGCAAGGCTTAACAGAGGAGCAAATCAAGAGACTAACCAATCCAGATTACAGAGGATACCTAGCAACACATGAAAAGCAATGTGATGCAAGATCCTTAGGTATAGCTCCCTCTAGAGAGGGAAAGAGAGAACGCAAACAGTCCACACCAAGAGATACAAAACGAAACAGTGCAGCATCAAGTGAACACGACCGTCTGTTTAGTAGACATCTACGGAATGACAGTGTAGATCTGGGAAGTATTGAGTCAGGCAACATTTATACAGATTCACTGAAACTTCAGTCGTATTTACTTTCATCACGGATGGCTGGGCATTTAGAGACAAGAAAAATGGACAGAGAAAGGTCTGATTTGGAGAAGTTTAAGCGTGCACGTGTTGGAACAGCGGCCGTTTTACATGACTACTTGATCGAGAAGGAGACTGCCAAAGAAGCAGAGAGAGATATATACCTCAGACAAATTAGTGATGATGAGGATCATGGGATTGAATTCGATAGACGACAGTCTGATCTCGAAGGTCAAAGGTTCAGTCATATTGGTGTCCTTGGCAACCGTATGAGCAACATTGATGAGCTTAAACTCAACGGAATGGACTTAAGTGAATATGACCAATTTACGGTTCTTTCCAGAGAAGAACAAAAAGCGAAAAAATCTAAATCCAGGAGTTCGAGATCACCTGTATCGTCAGTGAAATCACGATCTAAAACACCACCGAATAGATCCTCACAGTACGAAGAACAGCAAACCGCCAGTGCCATGAAGAGGCTCTCACTTGCACTTGCCAAGCCTGAAAAGGGTAAAGGTCAAGGGGCAGAGGGCACTGAAGGCAGTGAAGAGTTTCAACGTGGCAAGAATGAAGTACGGTTTGCCAAAAAATCCTGGAAAAACAACAAAAAGATGAAACAATTAGTGGACTCCAAGAAATTAAATATTCGACTTAAGCAGTCCCCCAGTGAATAAACTTACCTGTCATATAGTTAACTCTAATACTAAGTAGTTGTACTTAAGCTAGTCGGCAAAAATAACGTTGTGTTTACTAATTATACACATTTGAAAGAAAGCTGTCGAGAGTTAACAATTAAAAATTTACTAATCTTATATTGGTACTACACTGCATCAGAAATAATCATACCAGGTCAGTTTTCTGGCGTAGTACATGTACATTACATAATTATACCATGTACAAGCATGTAACAAATCCAGATTACAGAGTATACTGCCCTCTAGAGAGGGTATGCGTTGATAGATATGCTTTGTCTTATGACTCGTAATGACAAGACCCCTTAGGTCACTCATATTTTCCTTTGTTAAATGACGAAAATATTTGGGAATAATTTGTAACTATTCATCTTGTTAGAAATTGAATAACCAAAGTTTTTTGTTCACTTTATATCATTTTCATTTACAAGAAAATATAGCAAGTACAACGCAGCAAGGCTGGTTTGAGGCCCTCAGAAGGATTCAGTCAATTGGAAAACATTATGTAATGTTAATCTCTTTTATTGGTGTAATCAAATAATAATTCAGTCAATAGATGTACTTTTTTTCTACCAATATCTGATCAATCTAAACGATAATTGTGCAAAATCTTTACATACATATGTATACTGTTATAACCAAAACCACCAGGTGAAAAGCATGTATTATGCAAATTAATGTCATTTCCAGGTGTATCAGGTAAGCACCCTTTTTAAGCAAATTAATATCATTTCCAGGTGTACAAGGTGCAAATTAATGTCATTTATAGCTTAGGTTAATACATTAAATAGACCGATTTATGTCATAAAATCCAACTGAATATAATAACTTCAGTATGCAAATTGACATGTCATCCTTCCCAGGTTTACGGATGTCAGTATGCAAATTGAATTCTTAACATGTTAATTTCCAGGTGAACAGTACTTTATTATGTAAATATACAATCAGTAGAAAACCCTTCCGTTACCAATCAGCTTTCAATTTTGCATAAAAAATAGATTTAAGCAATCAATAGGAAGACACATCAAAATGACTACATGTCGGACATTGAAAATTAATAATTTTGAAATGATACATGCTTTCAGTTAGATTGATAAATGTAAGTGCAACAAGACAATTTATTTTGAACTTACTTTTTGCCTAAAGAAAAGTAGTCAAACACATTTCTGCCTTTAGTACACCTTTATTTATAACTGCTATCACCTTACATATGATTTTAGGTGGTAAAATAGCACCTTGGTAACTTACTCTACTTTGAAATCTTGTAAAGAAGCTCTGCTGCACTTGACATGTGTTCAGCCATTTTTTTAGGGTTTCCAGCAAGGGTTTATGGGAAAACCTTTGGTGATGACATCACATTTGTCACAATCTCTTTGTACTGGATAAGTTACTGAACTGCATTTTATCAGCAAAATTCATGTACAAGTTGACAACTGTGAATAGAAGTTGAAGTGTACTAAAGACAGATATAAGCTTGACTGGATTTTTCCATTAATGTAAATCTCTGTACAAAATAATGTCACAGTCCAAAGTCTTCTATTTATAAGTTTTGTATTTCATTTATGATAATCAACAATATTTTTGTAATTTACAATATACGTGAATCAGCCATAATTCATGAAAAGTTACAAATGATCACAATTTGTATATGGTACTTAATTACTTTCCGTCCTTTGAATATTTGTACTTTTATAAAACAATAGCTGTCCATTGTGTTTTAATGTGATCTATGGAAAGTGATTTCAATTTGATAAAATGATGATAAACCATCATTGTTCTAAGCCTAAGCAAAAAATCTACATTTTTATTTTCAAAAATAAAAAAATTGCCGTCCATGGAAACACTGTAATTTCTTACAATTTGATAAAGCAGTGGTTGTCCATCACTATCTAAGCCTAAGGCAAAAAAGAAAACTGTTTTTCCAATAACATGGCCTCAGAGAATAGGGTAGGTAGGTTAGGATTTAATTTATTTTATTTTACCTTTTAATCGTTTTTATTTTTGAAAAATATTGCTTCGACCCAAAGCCAAATGGAATGTTGGTTCTGTGATAGTTTTGACAAAAAAAGTACAGATATCACTTCGGAAAGAAAACAGACATACATGAAGGTCAAGAAGACAAAGAATTTCATATTTTTTGTTTTGAATGTTTTAAAAAATGTTTAGGGTCGGCGGCTTAAACTTTGGTGGGTCGGGTTATTGGAAACGCAATTTCTTTTATTTTGCCTAAGGAGAAAAATGTAAAAATTGAAAGTGTTGAAACTTTGAACGAATAGTTTTCTAAACAGACTGAAAAATTTATTGTTGTTTACATGACTAAATAAAAAATCATTAGTTAAAAGTGATTAAGAGATTAAAGGAATTTACACAATGATGAATTTTTTTATCTGTCTTCTTAAAAGCAAAAAGTAACAATATTTAAACTTCAAACAACAAACACCCATTACTCTTCTAAAATGAAATGCGAAAGTTTTTACAACTTGATGACAAATTATCCGTCCATGACTGTATCAAGCTGATGTAATCGTATTATATATATATATATTATATATATATACTTGTCAAACTTCAGCTAAAATTAATGTAGTACATAACACCAATTAATTAGTAATCATATACATATTAAAGTGGCCATATGGATGAGAATTTGGTATTTATTTTGGTTTTGTATTTGATAAAACAGCTCCATTATGTTATTCTGCTTGAAAAAATTATGTAAAATAACATATACCAAGTCCATGTTCGCAACTCAATACATTGCAAAAAGATGCAAAAAGTGCAAACAGTTTGTTATTGTACGTACAATAACAAACATTTTATACATTGTTTAATGTTTTGTAGTTTATTGAGTTACAAACATAGACTTGGTATATGTTATTTCACATTATTTTTTCAAGTAGAAAAACATAATGAAGCTGTTTTATCAAATAAAAATCCAAAATAAATACCACATTTTCATCCATATGACCACTTTAACCTTTGCTAATAATGCAATTTCCTGCCAGTATTTTGAACACATTTATTTGTTTACTGTAAAAATTAATTCACATATATACACTCAGATATAGAAACATTTCTTGTCAATGCATTGATTACAAATATTGTATTCAGAGTCTTCAAATTTACATTCATTTCCAAATAAGAGGAGCTTCCATAATTTTTCATTTGTTTGTTATTGAAGAGATTCTGTTTTTCTAACAGTTATGTACCAGTGGAAAGCTTAATACTAAGATATACCCTAGATTTGTAAAATATATTTTATATGAAATGCTTGAATATATAATTTGCTGTTTGCACAGAATACTTGAATTTAAGAAAAATCGCATATTTGATATTATCAGTTTTGTGTTCTGCACTTGCATAGTAATACAGTTGTTAATGCAATGTTAGGTTTTTTTAATACTTACAACTTTTCCTTGTTTGCTGCTAAATTTAGCATTATCTCAATTTGTGTGTGTTTGTTGCAGTTTGCATTTAATTAATAGTTTTGTGTGTAATTCATTCCTAAATGTCAGTAATAGAGATAACTTGATTGATAGTCACTAGTCCCAATACATTATGAATTGTAGGCTGCTTTCAACCCACACACAATGAACTTGACATTACTACTAGAGTAGGCAATTACACAATAAAAAATATGGTAGTTTGGAATAGTAAATTTGAAATGAATGTGACGTTTTCATCTGTCTACTATGGCCCTAGTCTTGCTGCTAGACATTCAGGCTTTCTTTCGATACTATAAGCAAACAAAGTTCGCAGTGAGGGCTTGATAGTGATGGTCGGTCGTGTGTCGTATTGTATCGGAAGAACATCCGAGGTGTAGCAGATAGACTACTATGGACCTTGATCATAGCCAAGCCTTGGAGAGTGGCTTGACAATGTTTAATCAGATAGCCTACTCTACAGGTTACCTTGATCATGCAATTATTTCATGAAATAGTTAGTGTTAATATCTCGGTTTTTAAGGGGATTGGAAGACAGATCAAACTGTTACATTCATTTTTGACATTGCCTACTCTACAGGCTACCTTGATCATGCAAATATTGCATTATTAAGTATCAATATCTCTGTGATTAAGGTCTGTAGAGGACAGATCAAACTGGTACATCTATTTCTAATTCACAGTATACTGTTCCAAGTCGACTATATTTCATTGTCTAATCGATTCTTAGAACCGAAAAATTATACATTCCAGTGTTGGAGATGTTATGATACAGACAATATTATTAAAAATAAAAATATAATACTGTTTTATATTTATGTTTTGTCTGACTCAATTGTGATAAACTGCCATCACTGTGTGCAAATTGTTTGCAAATATTAACTGTTGACTGTGCTTTCTATTTAATTACAGTTTGTTCAGTGTTCACAGAATGTTCCTGGTAATCAAACCTTTGTATTAATCAATCACTCTTCAAGAATTTGTTTAGAAAAGTGAACATGGGTCTTGCCTAATAAACCATTGCTAAAGCTATTAGGAGTTTGGAGGTTAGCAATGAAATCGTTTGATTTACAATCACATATTTTATATTTATTTAATGAAAGAAAATAAATCAACATTGTCATTATTGTTATTGCATTATCAATATACAGCTGTTGTCAGAGCTTGTTGTCTTGGAAACCAAAATGAATTGACACGACACACAGTTGCAGTGGTTTGTTATTTTGTAAGTAACTGTACATTATTGTTCCACCCATACAATTTCATAGCAAACTCTGGAACTATAAAATTGTTAAACCAAGTTATCAATAAATTTTATATAAGCAAACAATGTGAGAGTGTAATGAATATTCATCTTTTAAAGACAAATATACCACCAGTAACGGTGAATGATGATGATGGGTGTGTGTGTGTGTGGGGGGGGGGTCTAGCACAATAGTAAACTGACAAATACTTCAATGTATGTAGGCACTTGTTCATACAATTGTGCTAAAGAGCATCATTCTCGCAAGCCAGAGCTAATATTTCTACCACTACATTTCGAAATAACTCTGGCATCTTACGGCTGTCAAGCAAAGAGTTGTCTTACGTATACGTAATACATATTCATAAGCAATGATGACATGATAATCCGACCAATCAAAGTCTTTCAAAGAATGCACGTTACAGAATCATAACAGCAATGGCCATGCCATGTGCATACAAGTCTAACAGCATCGGGAGTTACGGCTGTGGGAGGCTCGTTAAGAATGTTGCCGTAAAACAGGCCGTGGTTTGCGACGATAAAGATCATGAAAAGAAATAAGTTCTTTTCCTGTGATTGCCCCTTTTTTGTAGTAGATGTGGAGAAACTGAAAACAAAAGTTTTATGTGATTATAGATTTGGCCACTAGAGGGCACCATAGTAATCTTGACTGTCGAACTTACTCCATATCATGTGATACCAGAGAACAATATTCTGTTACTGGTATATAAAAATTGCCCATGTTTTATTTTTATGTTGAAGAAATTCAAGCATTCCAGTTTGGATATCTGCACTTTACTGTACCTGAAATTTGGGACAGCACTACAGCCTGTGTTGGTCATCATATGAAGTACTCAGTTGAACATCTTGGGGTATAAGTTTCTTTTGTATGTTTGGAATAAATATACACAATTATCAAAAACTACCATTTCTCAGTGGTAGTGTAACTTAGTTTACAAACAATTTTTTTTTTTTTTTTTTTTGAGGGGGGGGTCCATCTAGTTACTATACGTGCAGTCATTCTCCATGGTCTCTCTCTCCATGTGTAGTCAATTGGACAAATTCTACAACATTAATTTCGCAGAATACAGACCGTGTCTGATGTGAAATCGTAAGTCTAGTAAGTAGACACACTACAATCATCTTCATTCATATAGTCAAGTGGATATCTTTTCCCCAATATTCTGTTCTCACCACCGACGACAGCAGTAGTTTAATGCTATTGATGTTATCACTGTTCTCATATGATTTACTTTAAGACTGGAGTTTGAGTATGTAGTTAACCGAAAAGTAACCAATTACAACCACCTGTCAGTATGTGATGGATTACTACTGACATGCACTGTTCACCCTTTCCCCAGCAGCAATTTATCTATTTAGCTAGATTTTCAGCAGAATTAGTCCATTTGGCTATACATGGAGAGAGAGAAATTGTAGAAAATGAGTTGACAATCATAGTTTCTTGACCAAAGAAATCATGTTACTATAATATATCATTAGATATTATATACCATTAGATTATATAGTTTTAGATATTATATTGAACACATATTGCTTGGCCATGAGGGCTAAAGCACCCGTTTATTACACCCGAGGGACTGTGAGTTACCAGATTCACATATTTCTCGAGGCCGAAGTCCGAGGGAAATAGCATGTGATTCTGGTAACTCACAGTCATGAGGGGGAAATGAACGGGTGCTATAGCCCGAATATAGGCCAGGCAATATGTGTTTTATGATATGCCTCATGCTGTGACGACATCGTCAGAAGCTGCCATTTTGACCTGCTGTGAACGCGCGGTTGTCACGTGACCATGTAATAGTTGATTCTATTTTCCTATCACGTGACTGATTCTAGCGAATCATGGCACAGCATTAGGTATATTATACTCTATCATACTATATAGTGTTAGATATCATATACCATTAGATTATATAGTGTTAGATATTATATACCATTAGATTATATAGTGTTAGATTTTATATACCATTAGATTATATAGTGTTAGATATTATATACTATTAGATTATATAGTGTTAGATATTATATACTATTAGATTATATAGTGTTAGATTTTATATACTATTAGATTATATAGTGTTAGATTTTATATACTATTAGATTATATAGTGTTAGATTTTATATACTATTAGATTATATAGTGTTAGATATTATATACTATTAGATTATATAGTGTTGGATATCATATACCATTAGATGATACAGTGTTAGATATTATATACTATTAGATTATATAGTGTTAGATATTATATACTATTAGATTATATAGTTTTAGATATTATATACTATTAGATTACAGTGTTAGATATTATATACTATTAGATTATATAGTGTTAGATATTATATGCCATTAGATTATATAGTGTTAGATTTTATATACTATTAGATTTATATAGTGTTAGATATTATATACTATTAGATTATATAGTTTTAGATATTATATACTATTAGATTATATAGTGTTAGATTTTATATACTATTAGATTATATAGTGTTAGATTTTATATACTATTAGATTATATAGTGTTAGATATTATATACCATTAGATTACATAGTGTTGGATATCATATACCATTAGATGATACAGTGTTAGATATTATATACTATTAGATTACATAGTCTTAGATATTATATACTATTAGATTATATAGTCTTATATATATATATTATATACCATTAGATCTGATAACATGCAAGCATAAATATATGACTATACAGTAGTAGATTGAATACTACAATAGAATTCTCTGACAACATGTATCCTGACACATCAGATATGCTGCTATTTAGACATGTCAGGACTCAAAAGAGTCAAATATATCAAACACTGGGTAAAAGTTACCCCAATGTCGGCCTAGGTTCATTTCTATATAAAATGGACTTGAATCAAACATTTCAGCACTGAACTAGTCCACGAAATAAACATTCCTAAATTACAACTACCACAGTAGCTGCCTTTTTACACATCTGTATCTGATGTATCATCTTGTTGTAGTTTTAAGGTAACACAAATTAGAGTTGAGATGCTGCTAATTGCTTGTTTGCCTTTTTGAGTGCCCTTTTAAGTGCTCTCTTTGTTGCCTTCTTTCCCTTTCTTGTTATCCAGAGTAGTAGCATTTGCCATTTCTGTTCATTTACTCCTCTATATTCATTTTCAATATCGACAATGTCTTCTTCTTCCAAACAAAGGTATCTCGCCACAAACTTCCAGTTTCTACTTGAAATTCTTTTGGATACACGAAGCAAATCCTCCTTGGCTGTATGTATACCAAATATAAAACACATTGAGAAGTATGGCACAGGATGATAAAAGTTGCTGGCATATTCATAATAATATTAATTCAATGTCATGGCGACAACTCTATGTCTAAAGTCCCAGGGTAGGCAAGACGTGAACCTCTTACTCCAATCAACCCAACTACATAAGCAGTAAAGAAACGGGTTGCGATCGTGATTGCTGTTGAGGGTGCAGACATTTGGGTGTGGAGCCAAAAATTAATCTTCTTTCATGTATCGTTTATAAATCATAAAAAAATGTTTACCCACAGGTGATGCAATACTGTTTAGTTTATAATATCAAAATTTAGAGTTGAGTATTTAATTAAACATTAAAAAATCATCTTATTGCATTCATTCATTCAACAACCTCCACCTCCTATTCAAGCAATTTGACTTTTAAGTCACTTACTCATACCCATCCTCACATCCACGCACAAACTTAACTAACACACACAAACACACACACACACACACACACACACACACACACACACACACACACACACCTATAACCATGTCCAATTAAGAGACAAAATTGTGTCTTACACAGATCTGAATTTAATTCAGTCAGGACAGATGAAAGACCTTGTCTTCTCGTACGCGGTGTTGATATTGCACCTGTAATTTGCAGTGATGGTGATGAGCTTGATGACTGGTCCCCCTGATTATCCGGCTGAAATAAAAGCACATCATATCAGATTGGTGATCTCAACATCTATTCAAGTATGTTATGGAGTTACATCATACCTATTGGCACAATGATGCACTGAGGTTCAGTGGTGCAATAGGCATGGTGAAATGGCTGTCTCGTTTGTATGTCTGTTATTTATTAATTCCAAAACTACTTGGAAGATTTGGCAGAAATTTAACGATGACGCAATTAGGGATGTGCAGATAATCATACTGACACAACTGGCCCTCAGCAACCAATGGCAACAACCAATTGCCAGTATATTCACTTGCCCAACATGTTGGGTGGGCAAGTGAAGAACCTTTTTTTGAAATGTATTCAAATGTGCTTGGCAATGACACCACACCCTTAACAATAGTCAGATGATGTTATATATTGCAAATATAAAAAACAGGGATGGGCAGACAAGTGAATAAACATTACAAAATATATGCAAATATACCTAACAACAAGACCAAGCCCATGGCACTTGCTAAATGATGATACATATTGCAAACATACAAACAGGGATGGGTAGGCCAGTGAATATATCCAACAACTAATTAACCAATGGTAAGTAAACCATTGGTAATCATGAGTATTAAACAACCGGGGTAGATTTGCATGTAGATAAACATCCAAATTAGGGACTGGACAGAAATTACAGGGGGTGTTTTTAAGGGGTGGGTCACTATTTTTTGTGCAAAGGATGGGGGGGGGGTCACTGTTGAGTGCATTCCATTTATATTTTCACTCAGAATATTGAGTTCAGTTTGTGTGCCATGGAATAGCATGAATATAATATCTCTGAAATGTGTCCAAAGTGATATTTTATGCATGTACGTTTCAATAATGCGACACTCAAGTTTGTGTAAACTGGGTGTCAGCTATCTCTGGGTATGCTGGCGAGCCCATGCTGCAACCGCAGGTTTGTTTGTAGAAATCTCCATTAAATTCAAATGTGTTGTGTGTTAGGATCTCATTTAATATTTTAAGGAGATATTCTGTTGGCGGTTTAGGAATCGTAAAATTGGCTTGTTGACATTCTACAGAGTTCAATGCCACCTCTATTGACTGCATTGCGTCACTGTGGAACGTGTTGGTGTACATGTACATTGATATCACATCAATAGTAACCAGTGTTACATTTTCATTGATCTCAACAGATTCAAGTTTTCTTATGAAATCTGTTGAGTCTTTAATGTAAAGGTTGTCCTCTGCCTCTAACGCAAGGCTGAAAAAAGCCTTTCGGATCATATTATGGTCGAAATACTAACATCTCTGTTTAATGAACAAAATTAAGATTTAAGCTAACCATATGCGGGAACACTGTCTTGTGAGGCAGAACTGCGACTGATGAAGGAACAGCCTGTCCAAAACGTCTTAACACAAGGTTCAACTAAGTATCGACTCGGGGACGTATCGCCGATGGGGGTGGGGGTCACGTTCTTCATGCATGGTAGAAAGGTGGGTCAGGATTTTTTGTGCAACGACTTGAGGGGTCTATAGTTTTCATGACTCGGTCTTTTGAACACCCCCCCCCCCCGTAATTTCTGTCCCGTCCCTTTTTAGAAACAATACCGTTAATTAAGCTACAATGGTGTTATTCATAACTTAGTGATTAAGGAAACCTTTGCCATATTTTCTACTTAACAAATGTGTTTGTAGAACAGAATTTACACGAACACCACATTAGCATGTTATCTAAGACGTGTAATTACAGTATGTGCAAAGGTACCTCGATTTCAAATGGTAAAGAAGCAACTTTTTCTCTGCTGTCATTGGTAATTCTATAAAATGTAACGCATCCATATGTCATACTATTGTGCAATGGATTCTTCTTTGTGATTCTAATAGACCAATTGTTGTCGCCCTTAAAAGAAATCTTCTGTTCTCTTTCTCCCTCAAAGCAAAAGTCGTCACCCAAGGTTATTGATATCTTATCTCCACTCTTCATCTCCACATCACAGCTGGGAGCGTCAAAGGATAACTTGTATTTCCTTTCCCTCCATTCCTGAATCTTGTCTTTCATTGTGTCTCGTGGACAAACATCAATTGCAAACATACAGGTATCCGATTCATAATTTAATAGGAGTATTTTGAACAGACTTGTATGCTTTTTACCGAATTTCAGGTGTATCTTCGATATGAAGGACGTTATCCTTTCTATTACACCATATCTACGAAAATACGAATAAATCAAATCAAATCACTCATAAAATTATGGATAATCTGTGTCTTGATTACAGCAACTGAATACATTGATTTTAAGGTAGTGTTGATTTTAGAGTTCAATTGTTATTGTTCACTCACCCACTGAAACCTTTAACCTTAAAGGTAACATAGTCATCCCTGACTACCATCGATGACGAAATCTCTCGTGTGATATCAACCCAGTCACTGTCATTATTCTCATCTTTCAAGACTCGTAACACTGCCTTTCCACCTAGTGGTAATTTCAGAGTAATGGAGACCGATTTTCGTAGGTTGGTGATTTTTCTTCCCTGTCTGTTTATGTAGATGAATGAACCACAGGAATACAAATCATGGCCCATTCTGTTTTGTTGTGGTAAGAGTGATGGCCCACATACCTACAAAGAAATACAAAGCCAAAATGAAAATCCACGGAAGGAAATGGTATAAATCCATGACATCTTCATATTATTTGTGTTTAGTTTTCAAAAATGGCATATTTCATTTCTCATGAGCCTCCATAATTCCTCATAGTTTACAATTTCTTCCACAATCTCAGTTGCCAAACTAGGCACCTAAACTTAAGCATAACGCCGACTTCTACATTAAGGCAATCGGTTATATAAGTGGTTTTTGATTACGCACGTCACTAACACAATTAACTTTTCCAAGTTTTAGGTATTACTGGATTCAGAAGTGGCAAAACATGCTACATACCTCAATAGATGCGGCAACAGGATTCTTGACTGCACCCAGTGGGACCTTGATACTAGCCAGTCTTTTCCCGCCAATCACAAATTCTCCACCAGTGTGGTCAATTGTGACTTTCCTTTTGTATGTTCTGGAAATCACTGCATACAAGCCAGATGTTAAGATTTCAGTATTCACTTCGTTCTTTCCCTGCAAAACAAGAACACATCTTAGGCCAGAAAAAAGATATTTGTTTCTGGTCAGAACAGTTTGTCTAAAATGGTGTACGATGCAATTCTTTTTTATAACTCTGAACAAACTTGTCACCCAGTCTACTGTTTATAACAGTTACAGTTCTTTTTTATTTAGTACTTTGGAGCAAGTGTACATATGTATGTGGGTTAGATGTCATTTGCTTGTTCATGATTACCAATTGTCTTCACTGAAGTAGAGAGGGTTATTTCTGTGTTTCCCCATGGATGTGCAGACTACATGGGCTGGCCAAACACACACACACACACACACACACACACACACACAAACCGACACGGGGTCATTTATCATTTAAGTGATGCGCGTGCTGACCAGGAACAATTCTCTCTTTTTTGGCCTCACCATTCAAAGATGAAGACCCACGCTATGAGTGTGAATCGGAATACGTCGTTTCAAAGACATTGCGCGAAGAACAGTGACACAGACATCAGAGTGACGCAGCACTATCTCTAAAACGATATTAAATCTGTTTCAGTTATGCTGAGAATGGTAATTTACGTATGAAATTAATTCATGTAGACATAATGACACAATGCGAACCACATCAAAATAGTATGATGTCTTAGTTTTTGAGATAATGATTGTATTAATAATTCACAGCTATCACTTCAGAAATATGTTTAAGTTAACCCTTTAATGACCTTTTTAATGGCTTGGTTTCTGTAACTCTATGTATTACACCCTAAATATAGGGTATCAGATTTTTAATAACTTAGTTTCTGTAACTCTGTCTTACACTCTAAATGTAGGGTGTCAGGCTAATGACTTGGTTTCTAGATCTGTCAGGCTTTTAAGGGTTAAACTGGTGAGAAGCTTACCTGAGTTGAACATAACTCTTCCCATTTAGCACCATTATCACTTCTCAGGAAAACAAACTCTCGTGATTCATCATCAGGTGTCAACTTCAAACTGAGCTTCACTGGGTCTTTGAAGACATAGTTAGGGGGTGAGATATTGATGACGTCAGATTCCAGACACTCTAAATCACCAAGTTTTGGTTTACTATCCCTTTCATTAATGACAGATGCCTGCAAAGTTACTGGGTTGTGGATAGCAGAAAGAGGAATAATCATACGGAAATCCTTGGGCAGAAAGTGTAGAGAGTTGTATTCCTGTAATAAATGCGGACATAAAATCAAAGAAAATATTCTATTATATTAGACAGTTAAACATTTGAATATCAATTTATTGGTCATGTTTCATTAATTTAATTTCGACAAAATATTGATAGTTAGCCGGACTGACTCAAATATTTCGTAGTGACTTGTACCAAGTATAATGTCACAGATGTAGTTAACTGTTGGGCATTTGATTGGAACCCACGGTTCGATTCTTACCTGCCAACAGCAATTGCTATCCATCAAAAGTATATTTGATATAATTTTTCTTAAATGTATATTTTGCTGATTACATAAGTGTGACTAAATTCATTTGTATCAGCAAAGGATTTGTAAGCCGGAAGGTATTACATTACTTTTATATCATTATCTAACACAGGTAAATATATCAGGTAAATTGTCATCTAAATTTCATGACTTTTTGACTTAAGTTTCAGGAGTTTCAGAAATTCCACTCAATGCTTTGGTCTCCTAAGTTTAGAAGAAATGGAATGACACAGTCGCACAAGGACACAAATCTGTGATATTGGCAGGTACAATTATCCTTACATCTTTGAAAGCAGTCAAGTACAATTTGATAACCCAACGAAATAAAATCACTGTACTAAACTGTTATTACCTGTTTGATTTCATCCAAGTCAATTTGGCACACATCAGTTTTATCTATAGAAATACAAAACATAGAAATTACAGTCAATGATCGTCCCAGTCACCCTACATCATGTTACATAAAATGTAACTTTCTATGTACCAGTCTCCAGGCCTGTGATCATATATTTCCTTTTTCGGGAGATTATTTGCAGGATTATGTCCTGCAAATCATCCTGGGCTTAGTTGAAGTTGGCCTATATATGTCAGTTGTATACATAATAAACGTTGAACACTTTTGGTTTTTTGACCTTGAACATACAGAGCTGTCCTATTGGATGCCTATAGGATTGTCCTCTAGGACCTGCAGGGCTGTCCTATTGGATGCCTACAGGATTGTCCTCTATGACCTACATGGCTGTCCTATTGGATGCCTACAGGATTGTCCTCTAGGATCTACAGGGTTGTCCTATTGGATGCCCAAGAATTGTCCTCTTAGACCTACAGGGCTATCCTATAAAGCATTATCAGTCTAGTGGAAGATCTCACGAGATCCCACAAGATGCCATAGTAACCATGTTAGGGTGGTCAAGCTGAAGTGTCAAACGCTTAGGAACACCATTGGACATTACAACACGATGGGCCTCCAATAGGGCAGCCCTGTAGGTCCAATGACATCCAGTAGGACATCCTTGTAGTTCCTAGAGCACAATCCTATTGGCATGCAATAGGACAGCCCTGTAGCTCCTAGAGGACAACACTATTGGAGACCGATAGTGTTGTCCTCTAGGACCTACATGGCTGCCCTATGGGATGTCAATAGGGTTGTCCTATTGGACCTGCAGGGCTGCCCTATTGGGGGCCAATAGTATTATCCTCTAGGACCTACAGGGCTGCCCTATCGGATGCCCAAGAATTGTCCTCTAAGACCTACAGGGCTATCCTATAAAGCATTATCAGTCTAGTGGAAGATCTCACGAGATCCCACAAGATGCCATAGTAACCATGTTAGGGTGGTCAAGCTGAAGTGTCAAACGCTTAGGAACACCATTGGACATTACAACACGATGGGCCTCCAATAGGGCAGCCCTGTAGGTCCAATGACATCCAGTAGGACATCCTTGTAGTTCCTAGAGCACAATCCTATTGGCATGCAATAGGACAGCCCTGTAGCTCCTAGAGGACAACACTATTGGAGACCGATAGTGTTGTCCTCTAGGACCTACAGGGCTGCCCTATGGGATGTCAATAGGGTTGTCCTATTGGACCTGCAGGGCTGCCCTATTGGGGGCCAATAGTATTATCCTCTAGGACCTACAGGGCTGCCCTATTGGACACCAATAGTGTTGTCCTCTAGTACCTACAGGGCTGCCCTATTAGAAGCCAATAGTTTTGTCCTATAGAAGTCATCTCCAAAACCCACGTAGGATGCCCTATAGGGCCGCTCTTTTAAAGTGTCTTGTATGATTGTGCTATAGGATTCTATATGATTCTTTTGTAGGTGGTGGGTCAATTTAAAAGGTCAAGATCTCATTAGAAAGCACATCGCGGAAAATATGGGTGAAAAACACTCATATGCATATATCAAGGTTCCAGAGTTAGTGGGCAAAGTGATATTGTTTACAACAAATACGGCTGGCATGGAGGTACAGGTAACTATGGATGGGACCCAACGTAGTAGTCCACTTTGGGCTGCACCAATTCGGCATTCAAAATCTGATTTGTCAACATTTAACTCACACTATACCTGTTGATGTGTTGATGTAATCTCGTTGATATTGTCTGATAACCTCAATACCATGGTTACATACTTCTAGTGAAGGGTTTATCATTGGGTTACCATCCATGTTTAACTCTTGAAGTCTGGTCAGCTCCAATGTGAACCTTGATGGTAAGCTGTTAATTATATTGTTCTTGATGCGAAGAATCTCTAAATTCTGGAAAGTTTGGATTCCTTCCATAGCATCACTGGTTAGATAGTTATCTGAGATGTTAAGCCATGCTAGGCTTAACGTTTGCTGTGCATCTGAAAATGAAATTTACATTGGACATTAATGTAGGCAGTTTTCGCCATGAAGTCACACAAGAGGACATGGTTCAGTGGGACCAGAAACCGAAAAACTTTGGTTCGTCTTGCCAAAAGGGAGGTTTATCATTACAATATGCACTGACTACTTTGTTTTGCAAAATACAATGTAAAAATATGTATCTTTAATACAAATAATAATCATGGCATTGTGTAAAACTTAAAGATCGTCCCAATGATAGACTTTCACTGGACTACCTTGATTTTCTATGTAACCATGTGTATAATTTCATGTTAAAAACCATTAAAATCTAAAATGCTATGAAATATTGGTTTCATAGTAAAAATAACAGTTTCCCAAAATTCAGTAATTTGAATTTAAAACAAGAACAAAAACTTTACAAAATTGTTATCACATATCCTTGACCCTTCCTTTAATTGATTACAACTATTTCCTCTCAATACTTGCATAGACATTTCAAACTGTTTTCTGTATTTAAAAAAAAAAGATAATTTCGCACAACTGGTTGAAGCCACCTACATGTACATACAATCATGAAATCTTCCTCCTTGTTTAACTTCTTACCTTCCTTTGCTGTAATATTGCATAATTGATTACAACTTATATTCAGTTCAGTCAACTGTTGTAATGTCCATAATGCGGATGGTACCTCTTGTAGCTGGTTCTCTGATAGGTAGAGTGTCTCCAGTTTGGTAAGTTGACCTATATCTGGTGATATTGTACTCAGTTGATTGTTAGTTATATGCAGTTCAGTCAACTGTTGTAATGTCCATAATGTGGATGGTATCTCTTGTAGCTGGTTCCCTTCTAAGCCCAGTCTGACTAGTTTGGTAAGTTGACCTATATCTGGTGATATTGTACTCAGTTGATTGTTATCAATATCCAGTTCAGTCAACTGCTGTAATGTCCAAAATGTGGATGGCACCTCTTGTAGCTGGTTCTCTGATAGGTAGAGTGTCTCCAGTTTGGTAAGTTGACCTATATCTGGTGATATTGTACTTAGTTGATTGTTATTAATATACAGTTCAGTCAACTGCTGTAATGTCCATAATGTCGATGGTATTTCTTTTAACTGGTTCCCTGCTAAGCCAAGTCTGACTAGTTTGGTAAGTTGACCTATATCTGGTGATATTGTCCTCAGTTGATTGTTATTCATATTCAGTTCAGTCAACTGCTGTAATGTCCATAATGTGGATGGTATCTCTTGCAGCTGGTTGTCTGATAGGTACAGTTTCTCCAGTTTGGTAAGTTGACCTATATCTGGTGATATTGTCCTCAGTTGATTGTTATTCATATTCAGTTCAGTCAACTGCTGTAATGTCCATAATGTGGATGGTATCTCTTGCAGCTGGTTGTATGATAGGTACAGTTTCTCCAGTTTGGTAAGATGACCTATATCTGGTGATATTGTACTCAATTGATTATTATTCATGTTCAGTTCAGTCAACTGTTGTAATGTCCATAATGTGGATGGTATCTCTTGTAGCTGGTTGTCTGATAAGTAGAGTTCAACTAGTTTGGTAAGTTGACCTATATCTGGTGATATTGTATGCAGTTGATTGTTATTCATATCCAGTTCAGTCAACTGTTGAAATGTCCATAATGTGGATGGTAACTCTTGTAGCCGGTTGTCTGATAAGTAGAGTTTCTCTAGTTTGGTAAGTTGACCTATATCTGGTGATATTGTACTCAGTTGATTATTATTCATGTTCAGTTCAGTCAACTGCTGTAATGTCCATAATGTGGATGGTATCTGTTGTAGCTGGTTGTCTGATAAGTAAAGTTCCACTAGTTTGGTAAGTTGACCTATATCTGGTGATATTGCGTGCAGTTGATTGTTACTAACATAGAGTTCAGTCAACTGTTGTAATGTCCATAATTTGGATGGTAACTCTTGTAGGTGGTTGTCTGATAAGTAAAGTTTCTCTAGTTTGATAAGTTGACCTATATCTGGTGATACTGTACTCAGTTGATTAGCATGCATGCCTAGTTCAGTCAACTGCTGTAATGTCCATAATGTGGATGGTAACTCTTGTAGCTGGTTCTCTGATAGGTACAGTTTCTCTAGTTTGGTAAGTTGACGTATATCTGGTGATATTTTACTCAGTTGATTGTTATCCATGTTCAGTTCAGTCAACTGTTGTAATGTCCATAATGTGGATGGTATCTCTTGTAGCTGGTTGTCTGATAGGTAGAGTTTCTCTAGTTTGGTAAGTTGACCTATATCTGGTGATATTGTACTCAGTTGATTATTATTCATGTTCAGTTCAGTCAACTGCTGTAACGTCCATAATGTGGATGGTATCACCTTTAACTTGTTCCCTGATAAATCCAGTTTCCTAAGTTTGGTAAATTTGGCTAATGGAACAATGAATCAAACAAACATATAATTTGTACTACAAAATACTAATTTGAAGAAATAAAAGTTTATACATAGATATTATATTTTTTTTTAAATTCTATTAATATCATTTCAGTGATTACAAATTGAATTTTCTGTGTTCCATTATAGTATAGAGAACAACTATTGGCAGGGCTTTGCGAGAACAGCTAATTTGTACACACACAAAGGCACAAGGGAGACAGAAAGTGCGGCAGTTTGAACCATTTTGTTTTAATTTATTGAACATATCAGTCTTTTTTCTTGACATCGCTTCCTCCGATAATACAGAACAACAATAACTTATCGAAACACATGCCACTGAATTCACACACCAGCAAGCTGCTTTTAGCACATTTGGAGGAGATAATTTCATCTCAGCTCAACTCCTTAAAAATGACATCACATTCAGGCAGTAACAATTGTCCAACTGACAGCTGTGAAAGAGCTAAAATGAAAGGACATGTGCTATCTTTCCAAAAGAAGTACTGTGAGGAGCAATACAGATATACTGAAAAGGTTACATAGAAGTTGAAAGAAGCCACACAACAACTGAATGAAACCCAGAGTAATCATCCTATCCTGACATTACTGCTGCAGTTGAAGGTATACAAATAATTAGTCATTCCCAAAAGATGATTTGCTTAGCTGACAATGATGACCTGGGTGGCGGGTAATCCAAGAATATGAAACGTATGGACATGCATCCGATTCCGACAACGAAAAAGGAAGATAGTTGCAAAAGCCAAGGCATGGCAAAAGGAAGAATCAAGGAAACGCAAAAAAATAGAGGCCAACAATACAGTAATAGATGGACTCCATACCAAGAGTCTTCACTTGATGTCATAGGTAAGATCTACACCCAAATACTATGTGATAGTCTTAGCTTATGGTTTGATAAGTACAATACTATAATTGTGAGACTCAAATTCGTTTTAGAAAAAAAGAGAAGTACTCTTGATAACAGATTGATCTTGTACACTCTGATTGAAAAGTATGCATTTCACTTGAAGCTTTATTGACTATGAGAAGGCCTTCGATAGGATACATAATTATTCTTTGTTTTATAATCTATGTAAAGCTGAAAATGGTTCAAAGTCTTCTCGTTCGATCCTACAAAGAGTGTGGCTCGTAATTTTTAAAATGAAGGCACACAAGTTCGATAAATTACAGGGATAACATCAGTGCATAACACACGGAACAAATATCGTAGATAATCTCATTGTTATGTGTGACCAATGTCCGCATGTGCGATGACCCTGTGATGACCAAATCAGGAAAGTTTGGAGGTGGGAAACATTGGCGCACCACACCGGCAATGAATGGAGGGATCATTAAGGAGCCCTCCCTGAGCATCCCTCAAATGGTGACTGATAAAAAAAACCATATACGCATGCGTCAAAATCTTTCATTCATCCGTGATTTATAGTGGATGATTTTATAGTTTCAGTTGATCTTGGTATTTTCCCATCAACATAGTTAGAGGAATGGAAACAAGAACACAACACAGTAGTGTCCCTCGTAATGGATGGCAGTGAGGCACATACACATGTTGATTGCTAGATACAATGTACCCATTACTTTTTTTCTGAATGCATCTTTCATTATTGTCATGGTAGAATTATTTGTATCGCATATGATGTGAGTTCAAAAATATATGTGCCATGATTAACGTTGGTGGATCACTTCTGTAGCTGACACTGTCGAATGATACACTTTCGCAATTGGTTGCTTAGGGCGCGGACGAGCTCACTCATGTCACGTACTACCTTATCCGACACACAATGTTCTGATAAGGTATCCCTTAAACACAGCATAGCAGTACTTACCAATGTCCCTGGGTAGTCCAGTCAAACCCTTGCCGGACAAATCCAATTCTGTGATGTTAACATCTAAGGTTTTCAAGATTTCCGGTGCTGTGATGAAAACAGATGTGTATAAATCAAATATCACTCTAAGGGAGCGATCGGTTTTTACGGCTGGGGGTGGGCCGGGGACTTCTTATTCATGTTGTACTTAAAAATAGTGACCCCCTGTTATTCATCCACAAAACAATCCAACCGCCCTCTGACAAATAAAAAAACCCACACTGACCCCCCCCCCCCGACATCTGTTGACAAGAAATATTCTTCTTGTGCTTGCAAAAGACACGCTAGATTCTCAAAGCACAATACAGCACACTGCATAGTTAATTTTACTTCTTACATTTACAGTAATTTTAAGTGTATCTGGTAAATTGCTAACCAAAATCCATTGTTTCACATGTATAAAGCTCTTTAGATAGGAACCCTATGGGGTGTATGATTGTCTGTTCATGGACATGCAAAATATTAATGGTTTAGGGAGTGATCAGTTTTTACGGCTGGGGGTGGGCCGGTGACTTTTTGTTCATGTTGTACTTAAAAATAGTGACCCCCCCTGCAATCCACAAAACAATCCAACCCCCTCCCCCCTCTGACAAATAAAAAAACACAATGACCCCCCCCCCCATCTGTTGACAAGAAACACTCTTTTTGTTCTTGCAAAAGACACTCTATTCTCAAAGCATAATACCACACACTGCATAGTTAATTTTACATGTTACATTTTACATCTGTTCACGGACATACTAAATATTCATGTTTTAGTAACCAAAAGTTCTAGGATATCTCTTAGATTTAGTGAACTATTAATATTGATTAATTCAGCTAATTATCAAGTACAATATTATAAATGGAGATAACATACTTGTAAACCCATGTCAATAACTGTCACACATAATGATGTACTTGCATCATATAATGAATTGTTTACATCATATAAAGATATGTTCACATCATATAGTCAATGTATTGTTTTCTTTAGACTTAACACAACTGCGGCTTTCCATACGTGTACACGTTTGCACTCCTCAAGGCACTTGTTTGTCCTGTTCATAATTGGCACTGACTCAAAACTCCACCCCCATTCATTGACCACACTGCTAATTTTAACCAAAATATTTTTGAAAGGTTTTGAATAATGAAATGTGATAAATGTGATTGGTTTCAAAATAGAAATTAAAAAATGTCATAAAAATGTTTTCTGTACCATAGCAGTTTCGAAACTAGATTACTAATTCAATTCACTTACTATTGGCTATGTTGTCCAGTATATTGCTGGCAACATGATAGCCTTGAAAATAAATACATTCTAATAACAAGGAAATGTAATATTATGATCTGCTGACAAAATTTTACTTGCAGTATACAGTCACTCAATGGGGTAGATATTCCAGGGGAGATGTAAAATCTAATTTTCCTCATAACTTTGCACCATGTCAGTACGATAGAAGTCCTGGCTACTAGATCATCATCAAACAAATCTGTGTTTATAACTTTGTTTATCAGTCATTCACATAATATATATTCTCCGAGAATCCGATTAATATTGTGTTCACCTTGGAATATATTTCTTTCTTGGTAATTTATGGTGTAAAACAACAGCAAGAGAAAAGGGGGTTAATGTAGCCTGGTAACATGTATTAAACTTGGTGATGGTCACAGGTATCAGAGAAGAAGTGAAACACAAACACTGAAAAGTATTTTTTGATAAGACATGTAGTTCGTACTATAGCTACAGTTCAATAGTTTGTACATGTATGATAAATCAAATTAGGGGTGAGATCAGTAGGTAAAAAATTAATTCTTTTAGTAAGGCCTCAGAACCCCTTCCCCATCCCCTTCTAACTAAATTGGTAAAATTGTTGCACACAGCACAATCAATTTCAAATCAGTATGTAGTATTATGTAGTGCTATGAATACAAAGCCAGTATGTAGTGAGGAAAAATAGCTCTTTTATTGGCATGATAAATGTATTTTAGTGCCATGCATAACAATTTTTTCAAACATTTTTCAATCTGACATTTTTAGAATTGTTTGTATTGGGGTACAAAACAGATTTCATTATAAAAGACCTCCTCTCACCCCCACCCCACACTAAAAGAATTTAGGTTTTACCCTGCATTGAACTATTGATCTCAACCATAAATCAATTTGGGACTTCTAATGGAGATGATTGTAGTTATCATACATTAGATGTACAGAAATATATAGGAACTAGACTAATTATATACAGGGACATTGAATATCCAATATCTAGACACAGGCTGGGTCAGGCACTTTCAGTCACAGTGTTTGCCACATATTATTTCAAAGTATCCTAAATTGGTTATGTTTGTGCGCAATTCCACATGTTCAGGTCAATGAAGGAACATATTTTAGAGCCAGTAAATCTTATGGTATTTCATTTCTTATGTGTTACATGTACAGCTACACAAGCAAGTTTTTCTACCACAAGATGACACAATGCAACTCATGGCATGCAATAGCGAGAAGTCATTTCTAACAAATAACTGTTGCTTAAAGGTGGCCATGGTGCAGTGTTGTGATGCCATGCCATATGTATTGGATGTATAAGGAGACAGAGTTTTTGTTATATTTGAATGTATATTTATAGCTATTTGTTTATGGTTTATTTTATTCACATACATTTTTTTGTTTAATAGCTCGCACAGCGCCCGCAAGCGGCAGCATAGTGGCTCAATGACTAGTACGCATGCGTGTCCTATATACATGTACTATGCGATTTTTTTTGGTGGTTTTACCCAAGGATGCATTGACTACGCATGCGTGTTCTATGTACGAAGTGCAATCTCCATGCCGAAAGCGCTATCTATGATATCATCGTGAGGCAGCCGTTCACAAATGAATCTACCCAGCTGTGCGAGCTTAGGGGCTTTGGCCTAGTTATGATATTAAATGTATGAACATTTAAGTACAGGAGCGTGGCTCATGATTTTGTTTAGTTGAAAACAAGGTGACCCCCCCCCCCTTTATTCACTTTGTAAAAATGATGACCCCCTTTCTTTGAGTCCCAAATTAAGGTGACCCCCCCGGCCGTAAAAAACTGATCGCTCCCTTAGTAACCAAAAGTTCTAGGATATCTCTTAGATCGTGTCATGAATTCGTAATTACTGTGTTTGGGTTCAGACATGACATTGCTTATACATGTCACCAACCACCTAGTTAGAGACATGAATATGGCTCACATGGATGTCAAGACAATGGTTACACTTATATCGTATGTCTGGAGATGTCATTCAAGTTAAAATTTAGTATCCTTTCTTTCTTCTCCATGACGCTCATAAATATGTATGACCTATTGTTATCTTAAAAACACATCTCATATGCATGACTTATTGTAATTTAATTATTGTAACGACCATAGCGTCGCAGTGATTCAGCACTTGCCTTTTGACCGTCCAGCTGTGAGCATCTGACTCTCCAGCTGGCCTTGGAGTGAGGACCAAGGCCGAACTCACACTATACGAAAAGTCATATTTGACCATATCTTTCCACTGGGGGGTAAATCTTGGGCAGAGGATGTGTAAATGTGGGTAGTATGAGACGAAGTAACAAATTTGACTTAATTTACCCCGGTGATCTCTCACCTGAGGGTTGTAGACAGTCAATAGTGGTACTGCCTCTCGTACTACCCCTGGACAGAGATGGTGGTTAGGTGGGTCTCACCTAGGGTAAAGGTTGGGTAAAGGTGGGTAAATTTGACTTTTCGTATAGTGATCAGGGCTCTGATAAATAAAGTCTATGGTTCCAGTTACACAACATACATCGTCTCGTATGCAGTTTATATTAGCAGTGTCATGTCTGAACCCAAACACAGTAATTGCGAATTCATGACAATTGAGTGAACTATTACCATTGTAGATTAAATCAGCTAATTATGAAGTACAATATTAGAAATGGAGTAACCTAGAGGTTTCAGTAAGTTTCAAAGTAGGGAGAGAACTGGAAACAGTATAGGGGGGCAGGTTGGAGCGGTAACAGCTTTTTGAAAAATGAACACCATTTGGAGGCCATTTAGAGCACCATTCAGAAGTAAAACACAACTTAGTTATATCATAAAAGTATCACTAATTTTAGGGTTTCGAAAGTTTAAATTATTTCAAGTCATATTGACACAAATAATAATAAAAAAAGATCAAGTAGAAAGTGAGAAAATTTGGGGAAAACATGCACTGTGGAGGTCAGTTACCATTTAGAGATACAAGTTCATTAAATTATTTGAAAGTGTGTCTCTATTGGCTATATTTGTGTGCAATTCAACATGTTCAGGTCAATGGAGGCACAGATTTTAGAGTCAGTCCATCCAGTAAATTTCAAGGTATTTCATTTCTTATTTGTTACGTGTACAGCTACACATGCAAGTTTTTATATCACATGATGACACAATGCAACTCGTGGCCTGCAATATTGAGAAGTCATTTCTAACAACACTGTTGCTTAAAAGGTGCAACGTCATGACTCCATGTCATATGCTTGGGATGTATCAAGAGACAAAGAGTTTATGCTATATTTGAACATCTATTTATAACCATTGTTTATGGTTTATTGTATGCACATACATTTGTTGTATGGAAATTTAAGTACAGCAGGGTGGTTCATGATTTCGTTCAGTTGTTGAAAAAATAAGGTGACCCCCCCCCCCTTTATTCACTTTGTAAAAATGATGACCCCCCTTCTTTGAGTCCCAAATTAAGGTGCCCCCCCCCCCGATTTACCGCCCCCCCCCGCTGAAAAACTGATCGCTCCCTAAAGTTTTTACATTTCAAAGTGTTACCCGTGCCAAATGTTGTGTTGCAACATTTACCATTTTGATGGGATTAGGGTACTTTTGAGTGTGTTTTGGGTTGGGTCATGAGAATTCCGTAAATCATGTTGAAAAGTCAGGAAGTGTCAGATTGTTTTGGCAAGTAAGGCATAATTTAGCAGAAAAATCCACCCAACATGTGCGTTGCAGAACAACACCCTGGCGTGTATATTTGAATTTGTACAGATGGAATAATATCGTTGTAATTTTGTATTTAGGCCCAGGGCCTGTACATGTAACGAAAGATGATAAACAGACAAACAAACAAACAAACAAACAAACAAACAAACAAACAAACAAACAGACAAACAAACAAACAAACAAACAAACAAACAAACAAACAAAAAACCCAGACATATAAAATCAAAACTTGCGCTACAATTATTGGAGCTAAATTTAGGCGTGAGAGACAATTGTTTGGTAGTAGAGGTATAGAAAAAGTGGGTTCAGAACAAAACTTAACTTCTTGTGGCTCTAGCTATTACATTTATAATCCTAACACCAGTACGTACGTTCGATCGGCGGTCTTACCTTTATCTGACTCCATTTTTGCAATATTACTCTTTGTCCTGGTTTAAACTGTTTTGTTCGTCACCTGTTTCGTTAACGGCGAATACTGGTGAAAAATAAATAAAGGTGAAAACGTTTATGATTTCGGAATGGTATGACACATAGCTTATAACTCTCCGTGAATAGGTGTCTTAAATGCGCAAATCACATAGTTCAGGTCACAATATTCCGTGGGTCCGGCAGTGTTGCAGAGTTACAACTCAGTTCACCGAAGGACGACTCACACCCGTGAGATTTGGGTGGGGACACATCCAGGGATAGATTATCTCCGTAAGAATGCGTTTCACTGTGTATTTCTGCTCTCTGTGTTCTAGATTAAATACCTAACACATTTTCAAGGAGACTTCTTTGACAAACAATTCCTGATGAATACTTGAAATAGGACCAGCTCGGCAGTGAACGATCTCAGGTTGGATCGCTATAATGTCGCACAATAAGCTGAGAAGGATAAACAAACCCGTTGTCATTGCAACACAAGGAGTGTGACATCTATATATTATAACATAAAGTGGTTATTTATTAAAAACAATGCTCATAAAGTGCATGGTTTATAACATTCAAGTGGTTGAAAAAATATTTTCGGGCAATAAAACATTCAACTTAACACAACTAGTGGCCAGTAAATTAGTAAAGCAGCTATTCACATAGCTCGACAACTAAGTAAAAACCGTTGGATATATTTCGTAGACATGTATGAGATTTTGTTTATTAACCCCTTAGCATTTACACCAGCGGTGTGAGTAAGGCTAGGTACTCTCTGGAATTGTCCAGGGTTAAACAACATACGTTTACTTTCACAAAATTGAAAGAGATGATAACATGCTTTACATTTAATACAGTCATACATAATGTTTTTGGCAATCAAATAAAGCGGTTGAAACTACATCTTCCATATGTGAGTGTCTAGTTCAGATTGTAAGGTTTTCTGTTGTTTTCCATATGGTCTCTGTGATTTTGTTTTTCTCTCATCAGATGTACAACAACCATTACACATAGGAATAACAGTTTTATATAGTTTTTTAAAATAAAATTATTTGGTATCAGTTTCCGCATCCACTATTATTTGCGAGAGTTCACAACTTTTACAATTTTTTGGGAGACCTAAAAAAATGTTTAGGGTCGATGTTGAAAAACTAGGTGGGATCGGGTAACCGGAACCAAACAATGTTTTGTTTAGGCCTGACAGCAATTTTGTTGTACTTTTGTTTTCAATTTTGAAATTGAATTTCCTCATAACAGGAGACATGTTTTGAATATAGCTTATTTCAAAAGTTAGAGATGACAATGAATGCAGCTTTAATATTCCAAAAGTAAAATTGGAAAGTGTACAGTAAAAATTGATTAGAAGTTTGAGGGAGCCAAGTGAGGGGAGGGGCACGGGAGGGGACCCCTTCCTTCCACTGGAGATTTGTGAAATTCAAGGACTAAAAAATGCTTTCTGCCACAGTGCTATTTTAATAATAATAATAATAATAATAATAATAATAATAATAATAAAAATTTATTCCCACGTACAAAAAAAAATGTGATACAGAACAGAACTAAATATCTTTATGTATATACATAAACGTATTATTCGGGAAAAGGGCGTGGAAGTAGTTGTTACACAACTAATCGAGTCCTCCCCTCACAAAACATATGACTCTCATCATTTAATTTTGCCCTGTTTCAATCAAGACTATTTAACGTGGTAGATGATACATGGAAATACACATAAATATTTTAATAATGTCGAGGTAGTAATAATACGAGGAATAATGTGAATAAAAATGCAAGGGAAATTTTGAAATTCAAGAACTAAAAGAATACTTTGCCATATGCTATTTAATATGTCAAGGTGGCAACAATACTTCTTACACTTTGAATCATGTACAACAGAGAAGTGGGAGGCTGGGGTGGGTAAGGGACGCCAAGAAAGATAAACAAACCGGACAATTATATATAAGATAAAGTGGTTATTTATTAAAAACAATGCTCATAAAGTGCATGGTTTATAACATTCAAGTGGTTGAAAAAATGTTTTCGACCAATAAAACATACAAGTTATCAAAACTACTGGCCGGTAAATAATAACATAAAGTGGTACAAAGCTCATAAAGTGCATGGTTTATGATATTCAAGTGGTTGGAAAAACACTTTCAGGCAATAAAACATACATGTTATTAAACCTAGTGGCCAGTAAATTAGAAAAGCAGCTATTCACATAGCTCAACAACTAAAAAGTAAAATCCGTTGGATATATTTCGTAGACATGTATGAGATTTTGTTTATTTACCACCCATGCACTTCCAATTTATTTCCCCTCTTGTCTAAATTAAAACATCCCTAACCTTATAATTACGAGGGGATAAGTTACAGGAACAAATTACTTTGTCTCTTAGCTACTTGGTGATTATCACACCGAACAAACACTCAGCCTAGCACAAACTAGTATAACAGAGTTTTAGTTTGCACAAGGCCGAGTGTTTGTATGTTGTGAGAATAATCGATTCTCACAACTTTTGTTGTAAATTGACTCAAACAGACCTGTGAATTTACGACACTGAAAACAAAATATTTTACAAAACCCAGTTTTTATTGAAATAAAATATTACAAATATTAGCTACAATTCAAGTCTGACACTGTAACAGTTCAGTTAAAAATACACAAACAAATTAACTGTACAAGATATCGGCAACACTTTCTTGTAAAATTACAATGTTACAAAGAGTAGACCATACTGTATTATACTCTAGTGTTGCTTGGTGACCTGATAATCATCAAAATTTGATTTTCTAACTAAATATCTTATTTGTTTACAGGTTATGGGTGATACAAGGATACACTACTGCACTGAAAATGATGCATAGTATATCATCACCTTGCCACATGTTCAGTACATGGCTGTGACATGTTTACTGGTGGTCACATCATGATGATCATGTGAACAAGATTAGTTGATGCATGCTCATCACATGATCAGTGCATGGTCACCTCATGGATATCTCAAGGTCTATGCATGGCATGCTTGCTAACAAACTCACTTGGTGAGCCACACGATAAAATTCAAAGAATTGTAATTTTCTTGAAATATTAATAAATGTTTGGATACGCATATAAACACACAAGTCTTGACGGTGCATAATTGTATATCTAAATAATTGTATCAATGTATACTAAGACAATGGTATTTGTAATGAAATTAATCAATATTTTGTAATCATGTAAAAGTAATAAACTCAGTTTCTATGGTTGCCATTACAAAACCTGTTTCATGTTTTCAGCAATGAGTGACACTGAAAGTCGAAATTGCTAAAATACAAACATTTGTTACAAAAACGTCACCTACATTTGACATATGATCTTGATTGACAGGTATGCAAATATGACACAATTTTGAGTTACCAAAGTGCAACAAAAGAATAAAAATGTTCTTGCTGTTCTGTTCTGTTTACTATGTGTAAGTAAACCAGTTAAACACTTCGAAAATATTTAACAAACAATTTCTTAATCATGCTACCTGAAATTTTAACACACATTTCTTGATAATCAAAAAGTAACTTCAAATAAGTGCTTTTTAAATGCCTTGCATTAACAGTAATGACGACTGTTGTCAATACTTTATTGTCAATTTCTTGAATTACTATAGTGAGCTGTGTTAGCGCCCTCATTCAGACACGGGCCAAGTGCCTTTGTTTTAACAAGGTCTGCTTACATTTATTATTTTTTACTGGATATATTTATATACATTGTTTCTACAAAAATAATTTGTAAGTAAACTTTCATGACTCAAAAAGATCTACAAGTAATTTACCTTGGAAAGAATTTGACATAGTAGAATTCACCTTAACATGTGAAGTGCTGTAAAATGATTATTTTCTAACAGTGAACATTTTGAAACGCTTCATGGAATGCCTAACCTTGAACCTTCACACTAGTGGATTTTAAGTAATATCATTTTGCAGATATTTATGTGCTCATAACATTTTGGTTCAACCCTTTAAAGCCTTATGCCGTATATACAGGGTGTAATTAAGTTACAGAAAGCAAGTCATTGAAGCAAATTCTTACAGTTTTTCTTTTAAAAAAAAGATGGCTGCAGATGATGTCAGTATAAACAGCATCACATGGCAAGAGGATAGAGCTGTGAGATGTAATCTGTTTCATTGTAGACTGGATCAGCCAATCACAAAGGGGTAGACTTCATGATGGACATTGATGTATCTACATCAGGTTGAACCATTGCTGTGTGAATTTGCAATCAAATTTTAGGTCTGAATGTAACAGTATTGGGGCACATGGCTGAGCATCTACAGAGGGACGTTAGTTGAAATCTACCAGTGTGTAGAATGTACTGAGGTTGTTATACCATGAGAAGAATATTGTCTTAAGCACTATGAGAAACAATTACTAATCTTTCTAGTGTTTTTTTTTTAAAAACATGACATCATGCAATTGAGAAATTACAGAATTAAGAAATGTAAAATTATCAAATATTTATTCAAACATGGTTGTTTGACAGGCAAGTAAAAGTGGCTCAACTTTCTTATCTTGGGCATTCCATTTGTTGAGATTGTAGTGTAACGTCAGTGTATCAACATTCATGCATGGTAGAAATACACAGTGGAATCTATTGGTGGAATACATGTATATATAATGGTCTGATGTAAAATACCCAGAGTGACAAAACTGGAATGTAGGAAAATAAAAAATGAAGTTGAACAGTAAAAGTGTACATGAAACATGTCCAATGAATTTGGTTAATGTATGTCCATTTACTGTTTATCTAATAGACTACTTTATTACCTATGGAATTGATCATTTAAAATGTAGAACACCACATGCTACACCTCCCATTGAATATGAAAGTTTACAGGTGAGAAAAGAATTGGAACACATGACAAACAAACAATGAAGTATTTTGAACACTTTCTCATTGAAACTTTCGAAATATTGTCAGTAAAAATAATTTGGTTTCAATTAACTTCTTTTTCAGAATGTCATCTATTGTGTGTACAATTTGCTATTCTCAATTTACTATTAAAGTATTAAATCATTTTACATATTTGTCATTTATTTTCTAGTCATTACACCACCATAAAAGGAAATAAGTATGAAGTCGCCTGTGTGATAAATATATTATTTCACACCTATGACTTAATCCATGTAATAAGGTTATTTTATAAGTATGGTTACACGCCTGGTAAACATAATATTTCACATGCATGACTCTATCCATGTAGCAATGTTATTTATTACACATTATGACCATATCCATGTGATAAACATGTTAGTTCACATTTATGACTCTATTCATGTGATAAAGATTACTTTACATTTACGAATTTTAATCCATGTGACAAATGTTGTTTGACATCTATTACATTATACATGTGATAAACCAATTATTTAACAGTGCATGATTTTATCCATGTATTAAATAACGTCACAACTATGAATATCATTACTATCCATGCGATAAGTGAGTAAGTGTTAAAGTGAGTTTCTGATGAGTATCACAAATTAAAGCTAGTTTAAGCTGAATGTAAAATCTGCCCAAGTCTACTACATAGGAAATGAATATCTTTCAAAATATATAATTGTTCATGATTTCAGATAAGCAGTTCTAGGTGGGATAGTTCAAGCTATTTACATAATTATCGAGAACATGTGACACTGTGTTTTAATACTCCTACTATTTTCAAGATGCCCCTGTGACCATAGCCTGTTTACATCACTATCTGGGGTTTGCTTTGCTGTTTAACTAACCGCTTTATTGCTAGCAACAGCAAACAATTGATGTTGTATAAAAATTATATTCTCAAAGCGACTGCTTTGAAAAAATGCACTCAAACTGATTGGTTACAATGTGAAGTAATAACGTACATCAGCCTAATTGACTATATTCAAATGAAATGAAGTCAATATGTAAATGTGCCCGCCTTGAAATGAGCACAAGAGCAACATAATTAACATATAGTGATGTTTATGTAAATAGCTACAAAACAGCTGATAACTGCCATTTGGACATGGTTAAATTAATTGTTTGCCTTTTACTGGCATTACAAGTGGTTAGTGAGACAGCGAAGCAAATCACAAATCATGATGTGAACAAGTTACGGTGATAAAAAAAAAATAAATTGTATGTTTTGGAACAACTTTTAAAATACTATGTGTCTGACAAGAAAGTTATTACTTCAAACTATCAAGAGTTTTTTTAAATCAAATTTCATTTCAATGAAAAATTTTCCTTTATTTTCCCCTACATTTTTGTAAAATCAATGAGTACAAAATATAAACAAAACATGAAAATTATGTTGCAATACAAATAAACACCAACATAAAATTCCCCATTGGTGTTGAGATCTCAATGTTCACCTGTTGATTAAAAATCTAATTAATTTCATCAACCAATCATCAAGTGAGTTCTTGAAATTCACTATTTCTTGAAAAGTTTCAAAATCTCTTTAAACACAAAAATAATTGTACATTGATCAATCAAAAACTACAAGAATTCAATTTTGTATTATACAGAAAAATCATGAAAAAATAATCTTGAAGTGGTCCAAAAATTTGGCAATGTAGATGAAATGTTGAACTTGTTTCTTGCATAAATTATTCAAATGAGTTACATATCAACAGTTGAGATAAATGTTAGATAGAGAAAAAGACATTTTTTTTACAGTTTTTCATCTGGCAAAGAAAGTATCTGAGTAATGAATAATATTTTACATATCAATATCATGATTCTGTCCATGTGATAAACCTATTATCTCATATCTATGACTCTGTCCATGTAATAAACTTGTTATTACCCTAATGATTACAACATAGCATAGAGTATTATGACACTTCTCATGTGACAAACCAGTTATTACACTGCACTTATTTCACTCTTGTGACTATATAACAAAGACTCTGCATGTAATAATGTATTTACCTAAGAAAGGTTATTTCATATCATGACTGCCTGCATACAATAAATTCATTTTTTCCCAAGAAATTTCATATCATGATTTCTTGACTCAACCCATGTGATAAATATATTATCCCATTCAAGTTATTTTATACACAATGATGAAATAAAGCTGCATGCAATAAATACATTATTTCATGGAAGTTATTTCGTACGATGACATCATAACTCTGCATGCAATATACCTAGCATTACATATTAATTATTCTAAATCTAGATATAGCATAAGTTGCTTATTAATTTCTCAAATATTAATCTTCCCTCAAAATACTCGACAAGAAAAGGGTTGTAAGGTTGTATCTGGGTGTTAAGTCAGTGATTATGATTTTCAGGACATTGTTATTTTGTCTTGTTTGTTACGAGTCCTGTGGTTGGTAGAGAGTTTGGACTTCTGCTATTTTGTTACAAGTCCTGTGGTTTGTAGAGAGGTTTGCTTCAGCTGGTTTGTTACAATTCCTGTTGTTGGTGGAGAGGTTTGACTCAGCTGGTTTGTTGCAGTCCTATAGTTGTAGAAAGGGTTAACTATTGGTTTGTTATGAATCATGTGATTGGTAGAGTGAGTTGTCTTCTGCTAGTTTGTTACAGGTTCTGTGACTGGTAGAGCATAAGGGCTGACTTCTGCCGGTATGTTATGAGTCTTGTGGTTGGTAGAGAGGATTGATGTCTGCAGCTTTATAAAGTGGATTAACATCACCTGATTTTTCTTTTACAAGCATTTGATATGCTACTTCAAAGGCCTGACCCAGGGTCAGAATGACTTCAGCAGCGAGCTCCTGTGAACACAATGGAAATAACATATATTATAACTTGGAATTCACACCTTGGTAAGTTCTAAAGGTTACAACATAAAGGCCCGGTTCAAATAAGATGTTTGGCAGAGAAATAGAAAAGTTGGTCCAGAGCAAAAGAATAATCCTATGTAATCCTTACAGCTTCATTGATAAGATAACAATAATGCAAAACCTTTGGATTTACACCAAGCATCTTGTAATGAATTTACATACTGAAAACAATAGTATTTCACTGCTACACCACTTGGTGGCTGCATACAAGCATATATACTTACACTAGTTGCAACACTGAACACATGGCAGTAGTGTTTGTTTACTTTACTATCCCTTGTAATGTAAGCAAATGTTTTTAAGTCAGCTGGGTCCTGTGCTGCACATGAGATATTCTTTATACTGTGGTCTGTGATCACCATCTAAGACAAAACGAAAAATAACAATTATTGAATAAGTAACTGAATGAGTTTAATATGTCGTGTATTTGTATATTTTTTTTTATCAGATATGCATTAATATGATATTATATAGAGTCATTATTAGGCCCCAAAAAAGGAAAGAATTGTTTCTGGTCAGTGCATGTCTCACTTAAATACCCTTGCGTCGGTCTTTTTTTTGTGTGTTTGTCCAGCCCAGT
This sequence comes from Glandiceps talaboti, assembly GCF_964340395.1. Lineage (NCBI taxonomy): Eukaryota > Metazoa > Hemichordata > Enteropneusta > Spengelidae > Glandiceps > Glandiceps talaboti. The sequence continues at coordinate 15,164,956 of NC_135565.1, read as the reverse complement.
CTGCAGATCCGAGGGGAGACACAAAAACAACCCTCCCTACTTCAGTAGAGACAACTGCAGAGTCAATCATGAACACACACTTGCTCTTAAGTACTAAATAACAAGAAAAGTAACTTCCATAAAGGTTTGTTGAGAATTAAAAAGAAACATAAAAAGGACAAAATGTCCTGACCAGAAACAATTCTCTTTTTTTGGCCTTACATTGAAATGTTTTATTCTTGCTACCTCAGGCACACCATAAAAGTAACAATAATTCAATTCCCTGGTCATTGGCACTACTTCTACTTTACATGCCACATACATTACTATAGGATTTTTTGAGTATAAGTCATTACAACCTTTTTGTTATGAACCTCTAGTGTGAGGTAGAAAGCTACTAGACTAAGACTTGAAGTGTGCCAAGTACCAATGTGTGGTAATTTATCATGTATATAGAAATGGCGCCATCAAATCTTTACTAAACTGCGAGACAGTGAATAGAACAGCACTAACAACAACAACAACAACAACAGCAGCAACAACAACAACACAACTACTACAGCATCAAAGAACACATTCAGTTTATTCTCACCTTAGTAACAGCATCTATAAACTTAACTCCTTTGTAATTCATAGATAACAATATTATTGGCATCTTTTGCATATTTTTGGTAGATTTTCTCAGTTTGGCACATGCTTCTCTTGTAGATTCTGTTCCCTTCAATTCTTTAATCAGTTGGGATCCGAGATACTAAATAACATTTACAAACAGAAATAATTAGTATTTGAACACACATTAAAAAACAAAAGTATTACTATTTAACTAATCAATCACTTGGTGGCGGTATACAAAGATTTTGTTTTGTAAGGGTGACCTTTTGACCTGGTTGATATCGATACTATTGAGATAGTCACACTACTGATGTGTTGTACAATGTGTCCACATCAGAACTATTTAATGGAGAATGTGACTTGGATTAAACTCTTTCAACTTCTACAGCTACCTTATTCAAGAAAACTCCAACTCACTCTTAGTTTAAAACAAGAAAGAAAATCAGGGATACAACATTTTTGAAATAGAAGTCAAAATGATATAATAATTTAATTGTTTTAGAATCCAATATGGCTGCCAAATCCAATATGGCTGCCTAAACCTGTGTTAAGTCTATGGGAAAACAAAAAATTATCAATTATCTTGAAAACAAGATGGTGAACCCCTAAATTTCGTTTTAAATATCTTGAAAGTACCATAAACAATCTTTGGTATGACAAAGTTTGTGAAGAATTGAAAGACATTTCATGGAAATTGGTTGCCAAGGTTCATTAATTCTACCTTACTTCAAGTAAAGGACACATAATCTACTAAATATAGTTTCAAACTGGTAGAACTGACTACAGGTAGGATGCATCTCTCTCCAATTTTCCTGAAAAGTTTTTAAAATCTCTCTATTCTTTGCCATATGAAAGTTTTTAACTGCAAAATAAATGATTTGCAAAGGCTATAACACACAGTAAACACTACATAAAAGATATAAACACAGATATTGATAAAAATATCTTACAGCAGCTTCATAGTTACAGAATGATTTTATCAGCTTGTCTGGGTCATGTTTCCATGCACTCATTGATAATGGCCGATCACTATGAGCTATTTGAGGTGAACGGATTGGTACGCCATCTTCTGACCAATTACCCTATAAAACACAAATATGGTAAAAAAATAAAATGAACATTAGTGCTTTTTTTATCCTTGAAACTGTCTTCAAGTAGTCTTTGATTTCTTCAACTGCAAATAAAAGCAAATCAATACGGATGGCATACTTACATGGTTTAACCATAGACCCACCTGGGTGGAGGGTCTATGGTTTAACACACTTACTACACTTCCTACATTAACACAGGATTTAAATAGAAATCGTTTACTTTGCTAGGGAATTCATTGGCACAATTTTTTCATACTTACTGAGCCTAGTGAAAATGGTTAGTTAGCTAGGAAGTCTATCGGTAAAAATCCTTTCATACAGGGTCCAGTGAAAATGGTGTATTAGCCAAGAAGTCTATCAGTACAATACTTTCATATTGGGTCCATTGAAAATGGTTTATATCAGCTAAGAGGTGTATTGATACAATTCTTCTGGGTCTAATGAAAATGGTTTGACTGAAGGGGTCTGTTTTTATAAAACAAGTCATACTTACTGGATCCAGTGAAAATGGTTTATTGGCTAAAGGGTCGATCGGTACATTTTCATACGGACTTGGTTGGTGTTTCCGTGAATTTCTAGAAGGCACTGACTGCTTGGAAGAAGCTGCTTTGGATAAAACTGGGACATTCTCATAGCTATGGGAAGACTTAGATGAGGAGTCTTGAGATGGTTTAAGTTTAGAATAATCTCTGAATAGGTTGATGTTTTCCAGTGACGATGAACCCTGTGAACTTTTGTCTTCACTGTCATTGGCACTGGCACCGTTTTCTTCAACTGGACTTATGTCCCAATCCTGATGGAGAAAAAAAAATATGGTAGAATGACAATCACTTGGTAGACTGTAAACTATCAGATCTAGCTTTCCTAACAGTTTGTCTCTTAAAGGAGAACAATACTCCACGAATTACAGATATTTTCAGATGCTTTGGCTTTTAGAGTGTCATTTCATGACTTCCATCACATAATTTTCGCTCAGTTGCCAAGAAACACCGAATTGAAAACATTTTTCACCTCTTTTGTTCTTGCAGTGCTGCACCATTGCATTATGGGTCTTAGCAGATACGATAATTCATTAGATAAACACTGAATATTCATGACTAGAATCTAAGAGTCATGAATATTCAGTGTGCATCTATGAATTTGGGTCAAGCAGCAAATCGGGGGGGGGGGGGTGTCACCTCAATTTAATGGTCAAAGAAGGGGAGGGCGTCATCACTTTTCTTCACATTTTGGTGGTGGTGGTGGTGGTGGGTGGATGGGTGGGTAGGGGTTTTGATTAGGGAGATCAGGCTATTTCTGCATTTTGACACACAGACAAAAAGTTGCCCACCCCAAGCAGTACACAACTGAAAGCCCTCGACTTACAGCTGCAAAATCTCTTAAAATAGCTTTGTTAAGTACTTACAACTGTAAAATCTTTAGATAAAGTAAATGACAATGGTCTTCCTCTTCCCTCTGTACTTGAGGTTGATGCTGTTCTCTTTGGTGCTGACCTTTCACCTAGTGATACAAGAATTCTCTTCCTATGACCTATGGTACTAATTTCTAAAACCTGAAAAATAAAATAACTAGAGTAAATTCCAAATTTTTCTTTGAGAAACACAACATTTTAAAGATTACATTGTATCAATGGACCTTCTGTTGGATCAAAGATTATGTACCATGCCCTTCCCATACAACATATGTACCTTTCATTGTATATATATGTTGTTGGCGATGCATGTGCTACAGGCACAAACACACACACGCGCGCGCGCGCACACGCACACACACACACACACACACACACACTCCGCCATAGCATGACTGAACATCAGCTAAGTTATGCTAAAATATCATTTTATTAACAGAGAAAAATAACTCACATTTGTAAGTTCTACTTCCCAAATATTGTGTACTCTTTCCATTGTACTAAATCCCATTTTGTGAAATCTAGTTGCATAGTCTGATAAATGGATACTTTGTAACCATTCTTCAACTGTAGAGGGCCTCTTGTCTTCATCTGAAATGTACCATGAATAAAGTGTGCTTTGTACATTAAGTGATGTTATTATAATCATCTCATGAATATGCAAATTAACTAAACACACTCTTCAGACAAAATACGTACTTGACATCATGAAATTTGACAAAGATATGACATAAAATAGTTCTATATATCAACCTACAAGGAGATTTTTAATTTGTCAAAAGTCAATATCTATATATACCTACCCTCTTGGAGGTTACCACTTGGTAAAAGTTAATATTTATGTATATTTACCTATCTTTTGGTTTATAACTTTGTAAAGTCAATATTCTGTATATATACCAGCCTGGAGCTTTACATTTTGCTAAAAGTAAATATATCAGAATATCTACCTACCTGGAAGTTCATAACATGTCTAAGGTCAATATTTCTGTATATCTACCTACCTGGAGGTTTATAACTAGGCAATAATTTAGCTGATTCAAGTATAAGTTGTCTGTGATTTCGTTCCATTAGTCCCATATCTAGGAGATCCTGTTCTTCTAACACTTTACCATTCTGTAAATATAAATATTATATGATTAAACACAATATGACAATAGTGACAATTTCACATATAAGAAATCATTCTTGTTGCATAGAAGCATTGCTGGTATTGATTAGTAATTACCAATATTATAATAATTCATATTTGTCAGTATTTGTATGTTGTTGGTGATGTTGTTTGTTTGCTTGTTTGCTTATTTAATTTTGTATGTATGTATGTATGTATGTATGTATGTATGTATGTATGTATGTATGTATGTATGTATGTATTTATGTATGTATGTATGTATGTATGTATGTATGTATGTATGTATGTATGTATGCATGCATGCATGCATGCATGTATGTATGTATGTACAATGTATGTATGTATGTATGTATGTATGTATGTATGTATGTATGTATGTATGTATGCTTGTGTGTGTGTATGCATGTATGTATGTATGTATGTATGTATGTATGTATGTATGTATGTATGTATGTATGTATGTGTGTGTATGCATGTATGTATGTATGTATGTATGTATGTATGTGTGTGTATGCATGTATGTATGTATGTATGTATGTATGTATGTATGTATGTATGTATGTCTATTTTTTTTTATCTCTTTCTTTGTTTGCTGAGTGTTTTTGTAATGATAACTAACTCAACCTGATCCCCTGTGATATACAAAACATATTTAGCATTAGTTGTCTTCTTTAGTCTTTACATAATACAGCAATGTGAAAGCAAAGTATTTACAGTTACACCAAATAGTTGGGCATTAACTCAAACCTTACACCACTTCAAATGTCTGTTAGATATACATTCTAACACTTACCAGGAAATTTAAATCATCATATCCATGTGTTAGAAATATATGTTGATACTGTGGAAGTCCTAGTTTCTCTAACCATTGACCAACATTCTCTGGCTTCACTGACGCTATAAAACAAAACACAGAAAATGAATTTATTCAAAAACAAACATCCGGTGCCTGTAAACAGGGTTCTGAGTTTGAGTGAAGAACTCAAAAAATGGCCCTTTCTTGAAGCAGTAGCCTTGAATATGTAAATACTATGTGCTTAAATTGTAAAGGAGAAAGTGGTACATTTTCAAACATTATAACGCTATAGAGTCTGGTAGTCATGACAACCAGAGGTCAAAGATCAAATGAATGACCAGTCTTGCATGCAGAACAGGGAAAGGATAGAAATTACAATTGTACATGTACATGCTTTAATATTATACACCTTTGTAGTCATGGCAACCTGAGGCCATAGAGTCAAAGGTCACCAAACTTGTCAATGTAGGTTAACAGTAATATAAACATATCATTTCATTCATTGGTTCTGCTTTCTTAATGCTGAAGGTTTTTTTTACCAAATAAACACAAACTTGTGATTCAGAAACAAGACTAATATGGAATATTTATAGACATTTTTATTCTACCTGTCAATTATAAAATATACCTTTCATGAGTTGTTAGTTAAGTTCTATGATTGAGAAATACCAATGCCTACACTTATAAAGTAGGTAATACAGTATGTCAACATTAACACTCTAAGCTAAACAAATACTATTCTGAGTTCTCTTGTCAACAATTCTGACAAATACTGAACACGATAATACCTATGTATTGCCTCTGTATGCCAGATCTCTGTTGGCAAACTCAACGGTTGGAAATAGTTAATTCAATGGACAGCCTGATATACACTGTAAATGGCAATGCTGTATTAAATTATACAGAATACAGCAGTTCCCTAAATGACAACATTGCATTATACAGCTCACAGCCATTCTCTGCCAACGTTGCATTATGATGCAAAAAACAGCAGTTCTCTAACTGACAAGTTTACATTCAGTAACTGACTACACAGCAAATAGTGGTTCTCTCTCGCTGACAACTTTACATCCAGTAACTGATTACACAGCAAATAGCACTTCTCTAACTATCAAGTTTACATTCACTGACTGACTACACAGCAAATAGCACTTCTCTAGCTAACAAGTTTACATTCAGTTACTGACTACACAGCATAGCAGTCCTCTAACTGACAAGTTTACATACTGACTACACAGCAAATAGAAGTTCTCTAACTGACAACTTTACATTCACTGATTGACTGCACAGTAAATAACCTGAGTTCTGTGTAAAATGAGTAATGTGTAAGATGAATGCAGGGTGTGTTTGTGTTGGAGTTCACAGTTTGTGGTGGACTGTGAATGTGTATATTAATAGTCAAATATCACAAATTACCTTTCATCATTCTCTGGAACTGGTCTTCTAAATCTCTGCTGTACACAGATTCTCTAACCATTGCAGCACCAATAGACGACAAGATATCAGACACCTGCAATATACAAGACACAATGAATATATATGTGCTCAGTATATGTAAAATGTCTATTCTGGAGTAAAGAGTGTTCAATACATATGTATGTAGAGTGGCATATATTAAATAACACAATATCAAGCAAGAGAACACTGTGTGCTGTAAAAGCTCCTGAGTGTGTGTGTGTGTGCGCGCACATATATACACTATATACCATATATGTATATATATATATATATATATATATATATATATATATATATATATATATATATATATATATATATATATATATATATATATATATATATATATATATATATATATATATGTCATGTGATATGAAGTAATAACGTCACACTTATTCAGTTCTAAGGTAAGCATACATATAATATAGGGGTGTAAGAGTACCAGTGTATCAGTGAAGCTATCACATGGTTCATTCTGATTGGTTTCCAGCAGACCGATTATTACTAAAGTAATTGCAAAGATCATTCTGATTGGTTGTGGAACAATATCCTCTACTGAAAATGTACAGAGTATTTCATTCACAGAAAAGACTTTCTTGACAAAATATTTTGAATTCTTTCAAATTTGCTAAAGTTTAGTCTACACTTTAAATATATATTACCATTCAGTCTTTTCAGTTTAGTCATCAGAACTTGCATTTAAAAAAAGAAAAAAGAATTTCCAAATCAAACAGGTGGTTGCACTTTATGAGAATATGCAGTTCTGCTGAAGGACTCTACGATTTAACATATTAAAGCACCTAAATTTTACTTTGCCAAGACTTCTTAACACCTGAAAGACTTTGGGCATTTCCTTTCACGCAAGAACATTTTTGCATCAAATGAAACTAATTATATTATGGGTTACAAAACTTGCTTGTTGCCATGGTTACTATTTGACATCTTGACAGTTTTTAATTTCATCTATGAAAACAGATTACTTGCTCTGGTTGCTAGGCAATGTGTCCATCATGTGATAATTTGCAACGTCGGTTACAATAGCGTTTGTATTAAAGTGGCCTTATACATTAGAATTGGAGGAATTTTAAATTGATCAATCAAATTTCTTAATTAATCAAATTTCTACAGTGCCAATTTCCAGAGCAATGTTCTGTTCAGTAGTACTGAATGGCTAAAGCACACCATATGCTTTGGTGAACAAATAAGTCTTCAGTTTTGTTTTGAAATAATCCAGCATGGATGCTTGGCGAAGTAGCAAAGAGTTCCATAGTTTGGGGCGACATATGCAAATGAACGACCTCCATAGGTGACTTCGAGGTAGTTTATTGTTGCAAGATTCTTGTTTGTAGAACGTAGAGTGTGACATGGTGTGTATGGATGCAGAAGATCACATAATGTACTCTGGAGTCAAGCTATGATGAGCTTTATATGTCAATAGTAAAAATTTTGTAATTAATTTATAAAACATTACAACATTATTCTAATTGAAATATATTAAAAAGAAGCAAAATGTGTAAAAGTTTGTATGTACAAATTATAACAAACATTTTACACATATTTTTAATGTTTTGCAATTAATTGAGTTACAAACAACGACTTGGTATATGGTATTTCACATTGTTTCTTCAAAAAGATAGTAAAGTGGTTTATTGATTAAAATTTCGAAATAAATTACCCAATTCTAATTCATATGTCCACTTGAAACACTTGCATTACTTAAGTTAGTTATTTCATTTGCAACACTTCCTTGTCACTCTGAATTTTCTTTGTCTATTTTAGCTACAATACACTTACTTGTTGCCATTCCTTAGATTCATCCAAGAAAACAGAATCGTCCCTCTGACTGCCACCTCCCCCAACTCCTCCTCCTCCTCCTCCTTCTCTGGTCGTCATGGCAATCTTAGATTCTTCAGCCTCTTTGAGTATCCTATCAAAATCTGGCGATTCAAGTGATTCTGTAGAATGGGAGACTTGGCTCATGTCCACCGGACTGAAAGCCTTTAGGGGTGAGTCTAGGGGTGAGAGGTCAAAGTTCACTGGTGGAGGTGTTCTGTTCTGACCCGATCCATATACAAGACCTAATAGAAAAAAGAAATAACAGAATTCTAGAATTATTTATAAAGATTACACAATAATGAAGTGAAACATTAAAATATTGGTAACTGTTTTAAAGTAAACAAGTCAGTTATTCAGGGAACTTTATTCTCTCATGATCAACTTCCCCTTTATAAACACTGAACTTTATACACACTGCATGTTTTTAATAAATTAATTGACTTGGCCAAAAAAAAGAAAAGAATTGTTTCTGACAGGTTGTCTAAATGGTGTGATGACGCATTTAAAAAAAATAAATTATTCTCAACAAACTAGTCACTCAATCTACTATTTATGGCAGTTACTGTTCTTTTTTATTTAGTACTTTAGAGCAAGTGTGTATGTGGGGCAGATATCATTGCTTGTTCATGACTGTTTCTGCAGTTGTCTTCACTGAAGTAGGGAGGGTTATTTTTGTGTTTCTCCCCCGGGTCGGCAGACTGCATGGGCTGGACAGACGCGAAAAAAAAGACTGGCGCGAGGGTATTTACGCAGTAAGTGATGTGCGTGCTGACCAGAAAAAACTTGGCCTTTCACACGGAATTCAAATAGTTTCTAGTTATATTTTTCTCCTAATTACTACATTTGTAAAAGATAGTTTGTGTAATAACATAGTGCTATGACCTGGCTTTGTCTATTGTTAGAAGTAATTGTGTTTTGATAAGTTATTTTATTAGCTAACACATTACAAGGTTACCTGTCAACTGACTGTCAACAATGACACTGCAATGACTATGTCGACAAACTTATGATTTTTATGCACTTAAACGTAAATTTTGTTTCATACTTTGCTCCTACACAAAATACTGCAAATGTATATATTTTTGCCAATAGGTAAATTTGTGCTTTTACTGTCATTTAGTTCACAAACACTAATGTTTACACATTGCTAAGCCTATTGTACTGTGATTATGTACAAGAAGGCATTTTTGCCATGGCTTATTTTCACATTTTTGTTTTTCAGCACACAATAAGCGAAAATAAGTCTTTTGCGAAAGTTTTCATGTTTACAGTATACATAACACTTTCCTATCTATCATAATGTAAAGCTGTACATTGTATTAAAGTGTACTGTATACCTCATAATGAAAGCACAACTTGAACTGTTACAATGTGACAAAATACAACTGACATTGCTACATTGTGTTCACATTGTATCTGCAATACCACTGAATGTGTTACATTGTGTTTACAATGTAGTTCAAACACAAACTGTAATTGTTACATTGTGGTCACATTGTAGTTAAAATACCACTGAACGTGTCACCTAGTGTTCCAACACAAAGTTGGAATTGCAATACTGTGTTCTGATTGTTGCTAAAGTACTATGGAATTTGTTACATTGAGTGTATTTTGTTGGTTACAACACCTGAAATTGTTACACTTTGTACAAATTGTTGCCAAAAACATGGTTACAACTGTAACATTGTTTACACACAGTGGAGGAAATAATTGCCAATGGTTACACTGCTTATACACAATGTAGAAAACACCACAGACCTCGTGGGGATGTCAATGGTAAAATTTAGTTATAGTGGGAACCTCAATGTCAAAATGATCATAGAACTTAGGTAGATTTAATACTTACATGCACTTACTACCCCACACACAATCTGGTGATACTCAGAGCAAAATTTAAAAGCAAACAACAACATGAAAGTCTAGAGTAGAAATGGTGTCACATGTGTGTACTCAGTCGTTCTGACAGAGTAGAGGTGTCAAACCGTGTGTGTACAATGTACTCACTGCCTAAAGGTCCTACAGACAGGATTTAATCAGTATTTACACACATACTCTCATCAACACAACGACCTCAACTAGGTCATGACCTCTCGACTTCCTGGTTTAATAGTGGTCTAACAATAGCTATTGTGGTCAACTATTCACCAAGGCACACTTTGTTCTTTCAATTGTTTTGAAGGTACTACTAGCAGTTTGTACATTATAACAAGAGATTTACTGCCTACTGTATGAAACAATGTTGGACTGGAAACTATGGTAACAAACCATAAACAAATGATAAGTGATTGTTCAATCATGTATCTTTTGATGATGGTCGAATGATCAGAGTTGTCTGCTTTGGATCTGCAGATTGCAGGTTCAAACCTCACAGTTGCCATTTGTCCTGAATGGTTCAAGTTGTTCGGCAAGATCAGCTTGAACCATGATTGTGTCTCTGTCAACCCAGCTGTATAACTAGAGACCTCGTAGGAGAGGTTGTGATATGAATGTGCTCAAGATGCTCTTAGACTAATTGATTGTGTCTCAGTCAACCCAGCTGTATAACTGGAGACATGGTAGGGTAGAGGTAGTGATGTGAATGTGCTCAAGATGTTCTTTGACTAATAGATTGTACTCTCCAAGTTTTAATTGGTCTATTTCAGTGTTAAATGTACAGTTCTTTCTAAAACACAATATATGTAAAAACTGGGTTTAAAAACCCAACACTTTCTGCTCTGTATGGTGAACGACATCTACTACTTTCTTCTGTTTAGATAATAATACACATTGTAACATCAAAATACACTTACAAAAAATGCTCTCTTTGTAGATACCATAATGTCAAATTGAAAACAGGAAATTATGTTTTTATATGTAGCTACTGTTTGTAGGTAATAGAGAACTAGCATTACTGCTAGTGATCATATAATTGGCGGTCATATTTATGGCTAAAAATCAACATTTACTGTATAACTCAAAAACAATTAATATATAGAGACTCCATTCAAGTGTCCACCACCACATTATTGAGTTAAAACTTTCTTTTAGAGACTTTGGCAATTAACTTTGATCTTGACCATCCGGGTCAATTATCAAAATCAAGCGATTTTGTGCATATTGCACACAGTGGTATTTACATATGACCACTTTTAACATATTGGGCACATTAAATAAAGAACAACAGAAATACATGTATTATGTCATCCATTAGTCACACAGAAGTAAAGTTTTTGAGATGCTGTGTCTACTACGAAGACTTGTTTCATTACCAGTTACCTTTGTATATAGAGAGACTTCAGAAATTGTCATCATAGACTGATGTATTAACTCTGTCACTTAGCCTGATTAAAGTATTGTATATATACCACACAATACAACCAATGTATTTGCCCCTGTTAGCCTTGATCCTTCCACTGGTGGTGGATTTAACTAATGTCCAAAACGCAAAAGTATCTATGCTAATAATACCCTGCCATTTTCAAATCTAATTTATTTATTTATCTTTACTCCAAACATGTTATATTTTACCTTGAACTAAATAGATAACATCACATTTATATCTCAGGATATCCTTTCATGACAACATTCCTTTCTGACCATGGTTTTACACCCTGACCCCTAAGTTATGTAGTTTGGTACAGTCCTATGACATGTAATATTGGCAGTCTATGCCACTGACATCCAAAATAGGGGACACAGGTCATGGAATTCATAATTGAATTTTAATATCAAATTGTATAACATTATGTAACTATAAATAAACATGAATAATTTCATATTTTAAATAAATAAACACCTTTGAGGCTTTGAGAAAATACATTACATATGTACACAAATTGTGCTCCCCATAAAGATTTCCACTGCAACAACTAAATATACACAATTGCACATTGTATAAATTTCTACTTCCACCCCTCTCCCAACCAGGGTTCTCCCTTCCTTAAAATTCAATATATCAGACCATGTAATGGGGTGTAGATTAGAAAGGGTCAGTTGTCAGCAAAAAAACAACCAGCTACTTGGCAATTTCTTGTTGGCTACTTGTCCAGGAATTTGTATTTATAGATTTTTTGTTCGACCACTATTTTACTATAATTCCATTGATGGGCAGATTCACATGTCTCCCTTGTAGATATTATCAGCTACTTTGCCAACTTGAACCATGAGGATCTATGCTTGGACATATTTAAAAAAATAATTCAAGCTATATTTCATCAGACTTCAACCTCATTCCCAACAATTATATTAAATTTTTTTACCCTTACTTCCTCCTTTTTGTCACCAGAGTTCTAAAACTATATCGTATACAATTGATGAGACGTCACAAATACAATAGATAACATTGGTATCACATTTCATTGGCAATTATTCAATTATCTGAGTGAGATCTCTACGACAAAATATTCCCTGTCATACTTAGAATACCACACTTCATGTCATCAATCAACCATTAACAAAAACTATTTTATATTTTTTACGTTGCATAAACATAAAAATGATAAACTTAATATATTTACATGTTGTAGACCAAAACACTGGTATTAAAGTTTGAGGGGAACAGATATAAAAGTTCACTAGAGGTCAATCTGTTGACATGTGGTCTGACTGCAGTCTGACGTGAAGAAGCCATGAATCTAAAACAAAATTAACAATGACATTACCTCTAGTATATGTCTGTGTCTGTCCTTCTGTGACACCTTCAAAGGTCAAATGTCACATCTTTGAAGACCCTTTAGGTTACTGATTAAAACACATGCACACAACAGGTGTCCACTCCATTAATCAGTACTATAACCGTACTGACTATTGATGTTGAGATAAGGAGTCTTGCTGGCTAGAAACCTGAACTTTAGTCGTTGCTTTGGATACAACTCTATCAGTTAATAGACTTATAATGGTAACTGATAACATATAAGGGGAAATACAGCCTTTACAACAAATAAACATTTGTAACGTTGTGGGGTTTTTTTTTTTTTTTTTTTTTTTTTACTAAATTTGGTTGCCCAATGCAACATGTTGAAATGCATCAGAGCAAACCATATTTTATTAATTAATTTTTCATTTGTAAATAATATTCTACATCTAAGGGAAGAACTTGTTGAGATAAACTGTACAACTTCTATAAAGTTATGAATAGCTAATGTTTTAGGATTAACCCCTCTATGAACTAAACCCTCACACTACTCAGAGTGTAGGAAATAATTACATTGAGGACTTGAGGGATTTTAATATCTATGGATACTTAATTAATTGTTATTGATGCCTACATAATATTTGATTATTATGCATCTTAAGTGAAAATTATCAATCATTACAGTAACTGTAATTCTGGAAATTTAATAAAATGAATAGTTCAAAGTTTTCTTCTGACTTTAATTGTAGTTTCTATTTCATTCAGACTGTTGAAAGTACAATAATGAATTGAAGGTACTACCAACATGTATACATACATACACACACACATACACACACACACACACACACACACACACACACACACATACATATTTATTTATTAAGCCATGTACACAAGAAGTGACATTGGCAAGGAAATATACCAAAAGAAACACTGATGTTTTCAATGTCTTCAAAATATTAAGTATACATACATACATACATACATACATACATACATACATACATACATACATACATACATACATACATACACAACATACATACATACATACATACATACATGCATACATACACACACACATAAATACATACATACATGCATACATACATACACAACATACATACATACATACATACATACATACATACATACATACATACATACATACATACATACATGCATACACACACACACACATAAATACATACATACATACATACATACATACATACATACATACATACATACATACATACATACATATACTATTTTTAATAGTTTTTTCCCCAAATTTTTAACCAACCAATTATTTTAAGGTATCACAATGAGAAACAGATTTAAGTACAGGCACCCTAATTAAATGTAGACATCATTAACAATTAATTGATAGATTTATTCTCTGCCTTTTATACAGACACCATAATAGGTTGGAGTGTTTGATTTTATCAAGGGCTTCATTCAAAGTAAAGTATGAAAGTAAACACTTTAATAGGATTATCTTGTGATCTTTTGTTAAGTGGTTTTTAACTCTACACTTTACTAGAATTTATAACAAGACATGATTTGTTGATATAAGGGATAACATACAGGGCATCATTACAAGTGTAGCTAGCTTTGTCATAAATATATTTTCTAGTATGTCTCAAACTTAAGATGAAGAGTTTTTGGTCACAATGTTCCGGGTGGGGGTGGGGGTGGGTGGGGGAGGGAATACTCCCCTAGAAAGATGTATAATACAGGTATGTGCCACCCCAATTGATCACTTTTTTTTGTGAAAATATCCCTAAACATGGGTCGAATTTTCATCTGAAAATTCCCTAATCATGGGCTCAATAACATGAGAAATGTCTTCATGCTTTAGAAGTACATTCACAGTATCAGAATAAAGGTAATTGACTGGGTGATTGTGACTGGAAATCTCTAATAATGGGATTGTTTTTTGGATTATACACCGGTCAACATTTTGAACTTGGGCCACACATCCGATCTGAAAATTTAGGGACCACCCATGGGATTTCAAACTTAAGACAAAAGTTTCAGTTCGCCCTACTATAAATATATTTAGGTAGCATGTCTTTAACCTTAGACAAAATGTTTCACATCTTGATGTTCATGCACATATTTTCTAGAAATAAAGAAATGTCATTTTAGTTTGATACTAATATTTTGAGATAATTTCTGATTTATGTATGAAAGGGTATTCTTTTTTGGGTATTAAATCATAAGATGGGGGGTTTAGATTTGCTCCCCTCCCCCTCCCCCATATAGGAAGATCTTTTATGAAATTACACTTATTCTGCTATGGTGTTTCATTGATGCATTTTTGTGTTTCTACCCTGTCTATAATTTAAGAAAAAGCATTTAGAAAATGCATTTATTTTTTAACATTTCTGTTGTGTTCCAGTCTATTTAGTGAATCCAATGTAATGCATGGCATATACACACATAAAGACAAACACAGACACATAGACACACTGACACACAGACTCAGATATCATAAAATCACAACAGCACAACTTGCACTTAGTAATTGAAGAAACAATTACAATGTAACTTACATTTGTACAACATTCATAGAATGCATTATAAATTACAACTGTGTTCAAATCTGTCTTGTGAAGCCAATGTGACAGATACATGCATACACATATACAGACAGACAGACAGACACACACACACACACACACATACAGACACACAGATGGATATCACAACATCGTAACAGCACCACTTCCACTCATTAATTTGAGAATCACCATTGAGACTACATTGTAAATTCTAGTCAGGTTACAAATCGTCTTGAGAGCACAATACCTTATACCTGTCAATCATGAATTATTGTACTATCTATTCCACTGAGAGACAGGTCTATAATAGATTGCAGGAAATTAACCCCTAACTATTAGACATACGATAGAAATACTACATCTCCCTTTAGTGATATTTTAGTCAAGGTGATCACATTTCAATCAAAATTTTGACAAATATTTACACGCAAGATTTATTTCTTTAAAGCTGGTCTAAAATAAATTTGAAAAGTACAAAAAAATTGACACAAAATGAAAATTTTGCTCAATTTATTTTGGCGGCAAGTGCTTTGTAATGAAGTGATTAAAAGATAGTCTGCATGTCTCAATGTGAGCTAATCAAATAATGATGAATGGAATGACATGTCACCTTTAATGAATGTCCAATACAATGACTCATACTATGTCTTTAACCTCACTGTTGCTCTGTCCTTTCCCGCCAAAATATTTGAACAAATTCTTAACTTTTCTGTCAATATCTCTCACAATGCAACTTATATTTCACCCCACTGTACCGAATAATTTTCCCCCTAAAATTACTTTAGCAAAATATGTATTTCCCTCTGAATTTTCTCACAATTTAACTTACTTCTTGCTGTGCCCTTTTCTGCCAAAATTATTGAACAAATTTTGTGACAATACATTTCGTTTTGGACTAGAATTATTTGAACAAATTCTTATTTTTTTGTCACATTTCAACTTAAACAACCTCCTTGGTACTATCTATCTTTCCTGTCAAATTATTTGAGTAAAATTTTTATTTTTCAATGAATTTGTGTATGACTGGAAGTACTGAGTGAAATTCAGATTTAGTGTTCATTATAATGAAAAATATCTAAAGTGAGATACCCTATTTTCTACATCTTGGTATCTAACTTTCTAATTTATTTTTTTCATTTTTAGAATGTAAAAGTTGAATTTTTATAGTGATTGGGAAAACATGATAATGTAATAGACTTTCTGTTCAAAATATTTAAACCATTAGGATATGCGCCAAATACTTTTGTGATATATTTAGTACTGAAGTGTTTAGCCGCTAGTTCTTGTCTAAAATTATGGCTGGTGACGGCAACTACTTAGGCTTTCTGTCTCTCTATTATTTTACATAGTCTTTGAGTTAATAATCAAGTTTCAAATAACTCATTGTACATCATACATGCAAGAATAGAAAGCTGACAAACAGTTTACCACGCCATTGATGGTTGGCGATGTCTTGGCTATTGATTTTATCAGCTTCTCTTCTGTCTGTCATTGCATAGAGTTTAATTAATACCCACATTGATAAATCACACATGTACACGTGTACAGGTATAGAAAACTTGCCAATTAATTTAACAGCCCATTGACAACAGTAACTGCCGTCCAAAAGTATGGCTAACTAAATATGGAGCTAGCAATTTTTACTGACTTCTCTCTGTTGTTGCAAAGAGTTTGATTTTTATATATATATAATTTTCATATTTATATAATCAGTATATAATTTGTGTATTCTGTTTTGTATGTTTATTTGTGTCAACTCTCATCTGATTTCCCCTAGAGGGATGAATAAAGTAATTCTGATTCTGATTTTGATGCTATCAATGTTAAAAATCTAAGTCGTGTACAAGTATGTAAAACATGACAGACACTTTAAAACACAACATTGATACTAGTAAGAGTTGCCCAAAACCATGCCCTAAAAGAAAACTATATCAGTCCTATACTTTCACTTAATACTTTACTCTTCTCTGTCACTGCATAAAATGTAGATTAATTTACACCAAGGTTGAAAATCTCAATCGTGTACAAGTATGGAAAACCTGACAGACAATTTTACACTCCATTGATGCCATTTTGAACGCCTGTCCAAAATTACACCTTAAAGAGAAGTGCACCTATAAATTTCACTTGCTTTCCTTTTTGTCATTGCATATTTAAATTTACACCAAGATTGAAAATCTCAATCATGTACAAGCATCGAAAATGTGACAGACAATTTAACACACCATTGATGGTAACTGTCTCCGTGTGAAAAATACTCATTCACCAAACTTCTTGAGCTGTAACAACAAACTAGAAAATTCAATAGTCCGTGTGAGATGAGTGTGACAGAGTAGTCTGTGCTAGACGACACCATATTACTAACTAGAGTAGTACGTGCAAGATGTATCCAGGGTAACCAACTGACTAGTACAGCCCACTTCATGTTAGTGTTCACTATGTTTGATACATTCATACAGAAAAAAGAAACTGCACATGAGATGTTGAGACAAGGAATATGAGACGTGGTTAGAAAGAGTTTGTGGCATCTTTCCTCCACGGGTGAAGCGATGATCAAATAGACCCCATCGGCAGACAGTCTATGCCATTACTGGGACATGCCATTAGCCAAGCAAGTTGACTTGTTATCAAAGAGTACCAATATTTACACATGTGATGATGGGCTCTTACATAACACAAGTAAACAGTGTAGTTCACAGCGTAAGATCATTTCTAAGGAGTGGGTCAATTGAGGCAAACCTTATCTCCGTCTTATATCAGTTGTTATCAATTTATTAGGCTATTATAAGTAACGCTACAAACAGCTTTAGAGATGCAAACAACTTTTATGACACCCGTTTTCGTCAGGCAAGCCCGCGGGTTTGTTGCACTTGGACCGCTAATGGCTTGTGAATGTCATGCTGAAAACTTCACCCATAAATATTCACACCATCTTGTCACCATTTCGTCCTCAATAAAACTGAAACGTTTTCTTTTTGAGCTTCATTACTAGATTGTAGTTCAAATGCATTACATAGATTTACCATTCACTACATGCTCTGAGATGAATGCATGGTTCACAGGCATACATGTAGTTCAAGAATGAACAAATCTCTTGGTGTATACCGAGTTTACAGTTCTCTCTTCAGCGACATAAAATTTGTACCAACACTCTTGCAATTGTGTCTCTGTCATGTTGAAAGTTAACACTGTCATTCATGTCATGGAGCTTAACTTGTGCACTGCACTGCACTACCATACTGTAGTGTGGGGTTTTATGTATTCCATATGGGCCGACTCTGAGAACCGCCAGAACAGAGATTCAACGAAGTTCCTTCTCAGAGTGCATACTTCCAGAGTGATTTCCATAGAAAATTGAATGCCCAGAAAGATAACATTAAACCACAGTATAGAGTATTATTGCATATAAATGTTTTCTTGTGACAATTTGGAAATGCAAGCTGTATACAGTGTGCAGAAGAATGTCATGTGTATATGTGTATTAGTATTTCAGGTACATTTGAAATACTAGTACTGTGCATGCAAATTAAGGATGAGACGCATCATGAAGGGAAGGTGATGCCAATTTTGGCAACTATGGGTCATCAAGGGCGCATGAAAAAAATGGTAACTGCGACCTCTGGTAGCCTGAGTAAGACAACACTATGTTTACTAATTTCACACTAATCACTTCTACCTGTCACTTACACCATTCTTTTCTTCTCCGAGGAGATAACTGCCTCGGGATGTAAGTGACCTCACAACCTCATCAATTTGCAAGACCTTTTGTACCTGAGTGGTACACGGAATTTCACAAATAAGTTCATTAGCTGCACACAGCCGCAACAAAATGGTGTCCTCTGACTTGTAAATAGAATTTACGGTTAACAGATTTAGTCATTTTTAGAAATGCGGCATTGTTGGAAGCGTTTTTTTGTTCTATTTCTCTGATAAAAACCACCATAATCTAATATGTGATGTCAGGTGAGAAAAAGGGTGCATTCCATTTGCTTCAAAGATTTTTGGGAAATCATGTGTGACATTACCTGCAAAATCTTTTGATATCATGTTTTAAGAAAATACAAAATACAAAAGACTGCTAAAACATGTCAGAAATTAATAAATATTTTAGAGTACATACACTTAATACAACATAAATCATGAAATCTGAAAGAAAACGATGGCTGACTGAGGACAAAAATCTTACATTGCTACATCTGGCATGACATAAATCTTAACAAACAAGTCTTTCTTTGCGAAAATAGTGCACTACTGTTACCTGTTTAATGTACATGCAGAACACTTGAAGGTAAACCTAACGTTGCCACATTCATTCAGATATTTTTGAGACAGTAAATCGACTAAAATGTAACAACTGCACTTGTTATGCCAGACGATAACATGTGAAAATGTTAAATTAGATTTTTTGTTGAGACAGACGATAAGATTTATAACAAAATCTCTGAGATATTTGTCTGGCCAGACAGTAAAATGTAGCAATGTTGGCAAGATTTTTGTGGAGCCAGACAAGGTTTTGTTACTTTCACTGTAATGAAGTGAGATCTTATTTCTCAAATTGAGAAATAACTCTGAACAAGTTATTAAGATTATCAATAAATGTGTCATTTTAAGCACATTCTCAATAAATGATATGTGATGACTGAGCTCAAGGTCGAACAAGTATTTTCCAACATTGCTTCAAAATGTCATTAAAATTTTTGACAATACAAAAATGTTGCAAAAATTTTCCAAAAAATATCTCTCTTTTGATATAAAAAAAATTTAATAAGAAATATCTGATTATTGGTGAAAAGTCAAGAATTCAAAGAAATAAGTGATAAAGGAAAAATTTAAATTTTTGCACAAAATTGTACTTGTTATGATGCAGCAAAGGACTGTGACAAGTAAAAGGGCAAACACCTTGAACTACAGAACAAATTTGCATATCTATAGTGCACGATCACAAACTCATTTTAACTATACATTTATTTGATTTAGAATTCTATTCACATTTTGTTGAAGAATGAATTTGATGTGCATTTTAATATTACTTGTCTGACCCCAAAATTATAAACAGATTTGAAAAATATTTAAAAAAATTTTGAACATTTCAGAATTTCAAATTTAATTTATGTAGTAATCTTGACCAAAAATAGAGATCACAGTTACAATACTGTTAATTATTCTGGTCACATGTACTTTTCCCCAACATTTTTTTCAAAAATCTTAAAAAAATTTCATTATTATTATTATTATTATTTCTTTATTTCATAACAGCTATAATTTGCTTTACAAGGCATCTTTATGAATAATGAATACACACATTTGCAGAAGTTTATAAAAATGCTAAAATTGCTATTTCAAAATATAGGCAGCAATACATGTATATTAACTTTAACAGCACTAGTACTGTACAAACACCTTGATCTACAAATCCCCAGAGAATGACACTAATTTATGTGTCTTGCACGGCTGGATATTTGAGATCTGTCTCCAATTTCTGATGAGTGATTTGAAAAAAAGGTAATTCTAATATACTGTTAGGTATTGGGATAGCATGTCCTTCAGCTACTCAAACAGAGATCTGTACCCTTCAAATATACAGAGATATGTACATGTACCCTTGAAATCTGACATCAAATAGAGATCTGTACCCTTGAAATCTGACATCAAATAGAGATCTGTACCATTGAAATCTGACATCAAATAGAGATCTGTATGCCTGAAATCTGATATCAAATAGAGATCTGTACCCTTGAAATCTGATATCAATAAATAGAGATCTGTACCCTTGAAATCTGACATCAAATAAAGATCCGTACCTTTGAAATCTGACATCAAATAGAGATCTGT
This sequence comes from Glandiceps talaboti, assembly GCF_964340395.1. Taxonomy (NCBI): domain Eukaryota; kingdom Metazoa; phylum Hemichordata; class Enteropneusta; family Spengelidae; genus Glandiceps; species Glandiceps talaboti. Next base: position 15,143,621 of record NC_135565.1, on the reverse strand, counting down.
ACCCTTGAAATATGATATCAAATAGAGATCTGTACCCTTGAAATCTGATATCAATAAATAGAGATCTGTACCCTTGAAATCTGACATCAAATAAAGATCCGTACCCTTGAAATCTGACATCAAATAGAGATTTGTACCCTTGAAATCTGACATCAAATAGAGATCTGTACGCCTGAAATCTGATATCAAATAGAAAGGGTAGGTAGCCAATGACAAGTAAGTGAAGATTCACTTAGCTTTGGTAGTTAAATTCAAATTTAGAACAGACTTCTGTGCTTCCAAGGGCAACAGCCTTGGCTTGGTGAAGAGTACTTCTTGAGAGAGTAAAACTAATATAAGTACTTGCACTTGGTATAGAGAGCTTTTTGAGATCGTAACACTAAGACATTAGTCTCTGAGTTCTGAGCTACTCAGATTACATCAAAACACTACAACCCAAATTGTCAATCTTAATAATAATCTTCTTTCACCTACATGTCATGTGACAGATCTATTATCCAGATTACAAAGTAAGTTTATATTTTACAAGATTTATTGCTAATAGACTGACTATTTTCTATTTATATGCAGCACCCAATTTTTGAGATGATGGTGAGTAATTACGATGTGATGGATAAAGCAGCATACAGCTGAACTGAACAGAGTGGTGAAATGAACACAACATCAAAATGAACACATCCGTTAAATGAACATAAAGGTAAATGAACACAACAGCAAAATAAACACATCGGCAAAAAGATAACATCGGCGAAATGAACACAAAGGTAAATGAACACATTGGCGAAATGAACACAAAGGTAAATGAACACATTGGCGAAATGAACACTGGTGGAATGAGCATAATGGTAAATGAACACTGTGGAATGAGCATAACGGTAAAATGAACACTACGGTGATATAAGCTTAGCACAACGCTGAAATGAATATAAAGGCAAAGTAGACACATGCCAAGGTGAACGCAAGGGTTACTGAAAAGGGTGAAGTGGACACAATTTCGTTACAACGGTGAAATGAACACAACGGCAAAATGAAACATGGCAGCAAAATGAACGCAACGGAAAATGAACAATGGTGAAATAAGCACAGCAGAGAAAATAAACACAACGTTGTGTTAATACAAAAGTTAATGAACACATTATGCAAAATGAACACAAAGTTGAACACACCTATTATGTACATACATACATACATACATACATACATACACACACACACACACACACACATACACACATACACACATACATACATACATACATACATACATACATACATGTACCAGGGTACAAAGCAGCAATTTATAGCTAATACTATCATTCAGAGGAGACCCTCCTACTAACTCTTGAAATCACAAACTAGAGAATTGTTTTTTGATTGTCAGTTAATTTAAGAGCAAAGAGCTTCGAGTTGATAAGGGCAACGATAATTACCATCCAGAGATGTCTGAGATGGCCCTGATGATGAGTTATAGGGAAGACAAGATAGTGATTGAAATAACTATTAAAGAACACATAGGGTTAACTGACACTTAAATGAAACAGTCACTGCTCCACAAGGTCAAAGGTCAGATTTTCAATGTATGAACAAACTATATGGTTTCCTTAATGTTACTGTTTATTCTCACAATTTGCAAACAAATTATTTGACTTTTTGAAAGAAATTTTGATAAAAATGGGCTTACTGTGTATATAATTATAGTATCCACTACCAGAAATAGATAAAGAGAACCATAAATTTCCGTTCAAAATTATTTGTGGATGTGATAAATCTGAAACCCCTTTCGACTTAAAATTATATATAGTGAGAAATATCTATTAAAATAAATTGGAAATGTTTCAGAAAATTACAGAATTTAAAATTTTTTTTTTTTTAAATATCTTCATACTTTGATGGTAAAACTGTCAGATACTTAATTAACATGATTGAAAGTAACATTTTTGTCTTACAATTATGTTTTTCAACTTATAATATATAAAAATGACCAAACTCCTCTCGATAGTAATTTGTGCAACTGCTTTGATCATGATTAACAACACTGACAAAGGCCTTTTTTGGAATTCAATACATAGCAAAAACTCTATAAAAAATGTGATAAAGGTTTGTTAATCTTTTTGCAATTTATTGAGTTACAAACAAGGACTTGGCATATGGCGTTTCACATTGATTTTTCAAGTAGCTTGTAAACAGTTTGTGCCCATTTAAGAAAAAATATAATGCAATTTGAAAAAATATTGCAACATAAATATAAATCTAAGAGATCCACATTCCAGTATGATTAATTGTGCTTGAGATATTAGACAACAAATCCATACATCCATATCGACATAAAACAGTAACTATATGCATTTTAGGCCAAAAGAAAAACAACTGTGTAGTTTCGAAAATGTCAAATTTCAAAATAGGGCGGGTAGGTAGGATTTTTTTTTTTTTTTTTTTTTGGGGGGGGGGCTACATTTTGTAGTTCAGGTGTTACAATGTATGTAGAGTTCAACAGAGGTTTCTCATTGATGTGTCCATATTTTCTGTATATGCAGGTGACACTGTCTGCTACAGCCATGTTGTTTTGAGCACAAGATGATAATAGAAATTTTTCAATATTTGTGTCAAATTACCTAAAAAAAAGTTTATGTTTGGCAGTGAAAAACTGGATTGGGTTGGGTTACAATTATTTTTTTTTTGGCCTCATATCATAAATAATATTTACATGTCCCAAGACCCTTATCAGTATCTCGTGAAGAACCCATCTGCATATATCCAGTGACTAGATGTGTGAATGATAGAGTACATGTGTGTATTCAAATACACTTCTAAACCACATACTAGGTAACACATGAATGGGCAACCACTGACCTGTGTACAATGTTGTGTCTCTTGGTGGGCTTCTTAAAAGCATTTCACAGATTTGGGTGGCTATTGCAGATGTAGTGATTGTTCAACACTGTGACAAAGCTTTCATGAAATGGACAGGATACGAGTGAACATATGACAAATGCTATTTATGTTGATTCTTATGTAAAGTTATCATATATACTTAATATATAATACTTTAAAAATGACCTGACAGCATATAGAATGATTCTTCATAATTTTGTTTCATAGTGGTTAAGTGTATCTGATGATATTACCGAGTAAAACATTCACTACTTTCACAGATGATGTATGGTACTTTATGACAAGCGCACACAAAATTCTAACTTTTGACTTAATGACTGAGAAGTGGCTATTTATTTATCATTTCCCATTAATTTCCTCCATCTGCAATAGAATTCTACCACCTAGGTTTGTCATAAAAATTATGACTATTTGATTTCTTGGGCGACACCGTAACTTAAACTCCACGCACTACTATAGCCGCACATGGGAATAAGTCAACCATCTTGTTCTATTTTGACCCTCTAGCATGAGGTAAAATGTTATAGCAGGTACTGAGAATAAGTCAACCTTCTTGTTCTATTTTGACCCTCTAGCATGAGGAAAACTGCTATTGCAGGTGCTGAGAATAAGTCAACCTTCTTGTTCTATTTTGACCCTCTAGCATGAGGTAAAATGCTATTGCAGGTGCTGAGAATAAGTCAACCTTCTTGTTCTATTCTGACCCTCTATAGCCTGAGATAAAATGCTATTGCAGGTGCTGAGAATAAGTCAACCTTCTTGTTCTATTCTGACCCTCTAGTATGCATGAGGTAAAATGCTATTACAGGTGCTGAGAATAAGTCGAACTTCTTGTTCTATTCTGACCCTCTCAGTACCTGTAATAGCTTTTTACCTCATGCTAGAGGGTCAAAATAGAACATGTGCGCCTATAATAGTAAATGCATTTGAAGTGTGCGGAGTGGAAGTTATGGTTTCGACCAAGAAATTGAATGTTTGTTATTTTTATAATGCGCCTACGCAGTAATCTTCCCCTATTTCAGGTACTGATAATTCAAAATTCAAAATAAAAACAAATTTCTCATCCATATGGCAACTTTTTAAATACACTAAATAATTTGTAGCTATGTGGTCTTAAAAGGATTCCAGTGTTGGTAGATAAGATTTCACAGTCTTTTAATGTCATACTGCCATTACAAAATATGTTATAACATTCTTAAGGTAATGAAGAGCCATTTTTAGCATATATGAGATATGCTATAACTTAATATAGATAACACACATCGGAGTTTAGTATCATTGAATATTTCTTCAGGAGAAAGGAAATCTTGAAACTAACATAATCACGTTTTATATGTTTTACATACATATATATATGTGTGTGTGTGTGTATGTGTGTGTGTGTATAAATATGTATTATATGTATATAATTTTTATTATGTAAATATGTAAATATATATATATCTATGTGTGTGTGTGTATAAATATGTATTATATGTATATAATTTATATTATGTAAATATATATATATATATATATATAATTATATATGTGTGTGTGTATAAATAATATGTATTATATTTATATAATTTATATTATGTAAATATGTATATATATATATATATATATATATATATATATATATATATATATATATATATATATATATATATATATATATATATATATATATATATATAATTGAAATGTGCTTATAACTAAAAGAAAAGAGCACACAACAGATTATTTCTGGAGTTTGTCCTTGTACATGTCAAAAACAGATTTGAAATTTTCCTGCTAAAACATCAGCTCAAGTAAATTTTTTCAACTGCTCTTTCATAGATCCCTCTAATATTAAAGTTAAGTTGACATCCTTAGGCACTGTGTCAACTCCAATTATCACAGTGTAATATTATTTTCAAGCAATTGGATACCCATGTGTGCATGGACAGTTTCAAATTTGTTGAGTTTACTGCAGTATTTGATCATAAATTCAGAGAGACTTTATACAATACATGTATAACCATAGTTACTGCACATTTATTTCACAATTCAATGATATTGTGCAATACTTGTAGTTTCTCATATATTGTCTTTTTAAATGATGTAGGCCAAAAAAACTGCCATGTAGCATGGTTATTGCTAAATAGTTGAATTTTGTACAGTTACATTTTGACAATTTCACAAGTGGCTGCATACAGATTTTGTTAAGTAAGCAACTAGGCATTCATTTCCTAGTTCACTGGATGTGTTATTTCCAGTTCCAGTTTTATACTACCGGTATGCGTTATTCCCAAATTAACTAAACATTCACTTAATCTCTTCCCAGTTTTACACTTTTTTCCTGTCCATGTGCATTAATTTCCGAGTTCTACACTATCCCAGTGTTATTAAAAATTCAATTCCCAGTTTTACATTGTACATTAATTCCCGTCTTAATGTACAAATGTGCATCAATTTTCCAGTTTTTAAACTATGTTTTCTTTCCTGTTTAACTGAGCATTCACTTCCCAGTTCTACAGAGACTTTTATTCCCAGTTTTATAACAGTATTCCAGAGTTAATGGATCCTCTGATTGTACAATTTCCCTTCCAGGCATGTACGCTGTCAATGGCAGGAAGGAAGTGAGATGCAAGTAGTTGTATTGCCTGCAGACAAGTGACAGATAACAGAATCAATATGACGATATTTGAGCTGAAGTTGCAGTACAAAATAGACCGTGATAAGAATTGGTAATAAGTAATTTTGAATACTGTGGTGTTTCCCTGGAGACCAGTCAGCTTGAAGTTACAGATACAGCCAATTTATAACACTTCAACAAATTACAATGGTTTCCTGTATAGGAAGCCGAGTACTGGATACTTGTATAAAATAGATTGGCGAATAGGAAACAGCTACTATTCGACACTGTAGGTACAATGGACTGATGCAGAAATTTCAAGTTTTGTTAAGGGCATTGTGTCAGTAAATGATTTGCAGTCCCCTGACTTGGCTGACTTCTACTCCTCTTTGCATTTTCCTTGTTTGGTTGCCTTCTACTTCCATTTACATGCTAGCTGCCAGGGGTGTCACTCCATTGAAAAAAATAATGCTTAAATAACCCATTTTACCCTCTCTCTAGCTGTAAGCTTTAGTAAATTCATGTTAAGCAGTAGTCAGGGGTCAATGGCATCATTATAAGCATATATGTGTAGATCTCAAAATTGGAGCATATATTTACTGTACAAACATAATGTTCTATACTTTGTTATAGTTTGAGCTTACAAATGAAGTTATTAAACTAAACAACAAATTCAACATTAATTACTTTCTGTTTCTTTGCATTTATTTCTCCCTTTCTCCATAAAAAATATATTTTTCAGTCTTTCTGGGCTGATTTTCTTAAGTGACAGCTGATATTTACAACCAAAATTAAGAAACTTCAAAGTGTCAATTAGTTGGCAGGATGTTTTTGGCAACTCACACCAAGGCATTTTGCTACAAATTCCATAAACAAAAATACATACACTGAGATGAAATGTGTGTGCACATTATCAGTAGCCATATATTTGTTACATATAGTGTCATTTGTAACAAAAATCATGTGAGATGCAGAAAACATCCTGCTGCCTAATTGAAATGCTAAGGTTACTTAATTTTGGTAGTAACACTCGTATCAGCAGTGCTCTGGGTTTCTCCCTCGCAAAATTAGCCAATATCACTTCCTTTAGAGGAATTCCTGTGAGTCGTAAAGAGTTGAACATTTACTTCAGATTAATCAAATTTATTACATGTAGATATAACTGAATTTTCTATTTCTTCGTATAACACGATAAAGCCTCATCTATAATTAGTCGGTCGTAAATCTGTTAGTGGTTTTAGTTTGAAATTAGTCGGTATTTCCACCTCAAAGGAGTATAATCCCTCGCATTACAAATCTAAAATGAGTAATCCTATTACGGGACTGTGTTAGAATTGATGTCACTTATGTGGTAACTCGACGAGATTCTTGCCCATGTCTCGTTTTTTTTTTCAGTCTGACAGCTGTCGAGTTAAAATCAATATTTCACATCTCCCTGACTAGTGTATATTTTACATGTAGGCACTTACTACGCTATTTACTCTAACACTGTGATGCTACAATGACACATGCCTTAATATTTTGTCGATGACTCGGACATATTAAAAGACATGTGATTGCTCCTTAAATGTTGTGATGCACTCAGAAATATAGGGTGACTAGTGTGCTGATTAGAAATGCTACTATGCTATCATCATGATATAAAAGATTACTATCTTTGATACGGAAGGCTACTATGTTGCTATATTTCAGATATATACAAATTCCTACTGTTGTGTTGCCATATTTCACGATATTGTGAATTGCTACAATGTTGTCATATATGAATTGTTACTATCTTGCTATATTTTACAACATTGATAATAATGGCTACTATGTTGCTATATTTACTATATTGTAACATAAATTGATACTATGTTGCTATTTTCAATCATATTAATATGAATTGCTACTATGTCAACTTGGTATATTTTATTATATAGTGATATAAATTGTTACTATGTATCTTATTTTCAATATCATATAACATTGTTATATAAATTGCTATTGTGTTGGTATATTTCATATTAACTGTTACTATGTTGCCATGACTGTTTTTTACATTAATTGCTACTATGTTACTATTTTGATAACCTTGATATGATTATGACTATCATGTTTCTATATTTTATAGTTTAATACGATATGAATGGCTACTATTATATGTTGCTAAATTTAGTAACATACCAGTAGCCAAAATGAATTAAAGAATTCGTCATGAACATGATCTTAATGACTTTATGTAAATATAATTTGTACAACCTCATCTTCTACTGTAAATACAGGATAACAGAGTTAAAGACACTGACCTCATTCAAAGTGTTTCCTGAGAATTTCAAGGTATGTAACAAAACTGTGTAGTAGAAATTGAATAATGAATTGGTAGGTAACAGTTATTGGCAAGAAAGAGTACCACAAAATTCGCTTCCAAGAAATTTTCTGACTTAAAAAATCAAACAAGAGTCCATGAACATTCATTTTTGTACCAAAATATGGTTTGAATTTTTTTACAAGTTTTGCGACTCAGCAGCAGTTTTTAAGAAGTTTTGTTTAAATTACAGAATTACAACATTCTGTACGGTTTAAATTGACTGATTGGGTGAAAATTACACTTTTCATGAAACAAAATTTTAGTGTATTATACATTTTATTTTATATTTAATGGTCCCATTTGTGGTTAATGACTTGGTGGTATTTGTAAAGCTGTGAACATGTAAACACATTTATCAATATCTTTGGAAGATTGTTTGGTAATAAGATATATATGGTTATTGAATAGAAATATTGTGTTGCCATAGAAACAGAATTACTAAACAAATATCAACATTTCATTCTGTAAAAGTCATTATGCTAATAGTATTATTTAAATAATTTGATATCTTTATGAGATTCCTATGTTAGGAATTATTTATATCTTTTTATTACAAATGAAAATTGGAAAATCTCAACAAAATTAGAATCAAAGGGTTTCCCAAAATTCTGACTACTGAACTTTCGCTCTTTTAACTCAGCATTATCAACGAAGAATAAAATATATCCTTGACTACATTTTACATAGTAGTAATTACAGTGAAGTTACCTTATTGGAATCTAGTTTTTAGCATTCCTCCAAATCTCTCAGATGTCAGCGAATTGATGTTATACCATTTGGTAAAGGTGACCTTCCTGTGGAATCACCTGACAGTCGACTACCAGTATTATAAGTATTATCAAGTTAGCAAATTTTTTTTATTATCATTCATCCATTCATTCATGCATAATTTAATGATATCAATATATTCATTGAAGAACCACTGTCGATCATATAAGTTCATTGACCTGACCATGTCAAGGATACCAATCAAATTAACTGATTAGAAAATTTCTGTTATTACATTTTTTCAGACATTTCTACTGAAAATATTTTCAAACTAATTATTGTAATATATCAACATCAACAAAATGAAATGATAAATGTTTAATAATGTAGTTTGTAACATTTAATCAGTGTGTGTTAGTTTTCACAGCAATGAGTCCTCATTTATTACGTTAAAGGGGCACAAAGCTGAATTCAGGCATAGTTTTTGCTGTATATTTAAAGGTACCCACTGTATTTTACTTACTGAAATATTCTTAATCATCACTTGCAGTTAGCCAGTGTTTTTGCAAAGGTTGGGGAACACGGGTAACAGATAGGGAGAATGTAGTTAAAATGGCAGTGTTTCTCCATAGAGTCTATGGTAATTTTATTTGGGAACCCTGGTAAAATGACATACTTACTACCCTTAGCAAAAAATACTCTTGACTAACATCAAACCTGATATTAAGATATAACTTATAAATGATCCGATAATGTAATTTATTATACGTTTAATAAATGGTTGAGAAAATCACTACTATACAAACGACTGATTTATCACTCTATTTTATTTTAGCTGAAAATAAATGCAGTTAAAAAATATGGATCGACCGAAAAATCATTAAAGAATGCTCTTGTGAGAGATTTAATTATACCTTCACACTGTATCAGCTGATTAACAAATATCCTGTCATGAATTCTAATACAAGATTAAATCGTTCAATAAACACAATAATTATAAATTGGCATATTTTATGGTTTCATTCCTGCCTCATAAACAGTTTATCCATGATAAAGCCCTGTAAATCTCAAGACTATTTGAAATTATAGTCGTTTATATTTTTAACTTTTGAGCTTATTTTTTGACCACATGAAATCTTTTTAAGCATTTTTTTTCAATCACTCCTTTATTCAGTACTATGGCCATTGGCTTTATGTACAAACTTTTACAATTGTCATATCAGACACTAGAAAGCTTAAGTCATACAAAATGTCTAGATATCTGAATAAATAAGTAGATAGATTATACAAAAATACACGATAAATAAGGTAATGAAGTGAAAATAACTAAATACATACAGAAATTATTTGTTTTTTTCACAAAATTGAAATGCTAAATAAATAAATGCCAAATATATGGCGAGATTTCATTGTGTGTACATGTTATTGGTCTTCATGAATAAATAAACTGTACAGATACAGAATTGGGAAATGTAATTTTTGAGATGGCCATGGTACACTACAACATTTATTTGTATTATTATCACTGTAATCAAATAAGTGAATTTCACTTGGGAGCTCAGAAGAATTCTGAAGTGTTAATCTCATTAACACCTTAAGTTCCAGACACCACTGTGACAAAAATGTACGAAATATGAAGACATCAACGTGGAAAATAATAAACTTCATCACTTTAAAATTAAAATAATGAGAGCTTTATCAAATATTCTATGATATCTGTCTAAAATAAATTTGAAATTTGTCAAAAATTTTCAGAAAAAAAAATATTTTTGGTAAAATAATTTTGGCAGCAAAGTAACACCATTTTATAATCGTGACACAATTAAGTATTATTTCTATCATTTATATGAAGAATGAGGCCAAGGTAGGTTAAAAAATTGAGAAAAAACAATAATTTTGTCAAATAACTGCAAAATTTCATCATCATTTCACAAATAAGAATTATTTTTATGATTTCATTCTAAAATAAATTTAGATATGTCAAAATATTATAGGGAAAAAATCCAATCAATTATCTTTGGCAGGAAGTAACATAACTTTATCACCAATTTTAAAATAAATTTCTATCATTTCTATCTAAAATAATGTTGAAATTTCCTAAAAAGTTACAGAAAACACAAATTTCTATCAGAAATGTTAGGTGGAAAGTACTCGCTACTTAAGAGATTTTAGGTTGTTGAAGTAATTTCCTCCACATATTGTAGAGATTTGAATGCCGGAAATCTGATATCTGCTACAGTCATTGACTTCATCCACTGTACAAGCATAGAATCAGGAAATGTAATATCTGAAGCGGTAAAACACTTATTTGATCGTTATTAATTTATACAAGGCCAGGAAATACTGATTACATTTTGTATAAACCACAATTGCCATCTCTGACATTGAGTTTTTTTACTATTTTGCAATTAGATTAATACTTCAATGCTATGACATTTTCAATGCTCTTTATCTTTTGGATAGCACTAGAATGTAAATAACCTAAAAAGAATTGTTACCTACTAGACTGTTTGTGGCTTTTATTGTTGTTGTTGTTGTTGTTGCTGTTGTTGTTGTTGTTGTTGTTGCATAAATATTAACTTCCAATAATATATTTTGAAGTCTCTTGGGTTCTAATTTATGCATCTGAATAAAATATTAACCTATATACTGTAGGATAATAGATTTAATTATTACCATACACAAGCCAAGTTGAACATGTTCAAACAAAAAATATGGAATTTATACCCTGATTTTTTCTACAGCACGATAACGTGCTTCTACACTATTGATGCTGTGGTTCTCAAAATATGAGTCCACATGTTCAAAGTCATTATTACATGCATTATCGGTACTTTTTAGATTTTTCATAAGTATTGCTTGTGCAGATATAACTATACCTATTATTCCAAAATTACTTCTGACCCAGGGGATTGTCACTACCCATCTACTGACTCGTAGTGACAAGGCCCCTTAGGTCACTTGAATTTAATTTGACCGAACGAAGAAAGATATTTGGGAATAATACATAAAAGTGCAAGTGTTCTGTTTTGCTTCAATTGTAACTTCACAAAATTAACATTTATTTTTACCTTGTTTCAAGAGGTACAAGGTGAATCTAACCTTTGCTGTTACCATGACTACATGTATGTATTTTGGTGCTCAATAAATAAGTTATTTCTCATTTTCCTATTCAGATTATTTTCACTTCTGTTTTCAAATGAACTTTATCCCAAGGTTAACATGCTGAATGAACACACACCTCAACAATCTAAAATTGTCAATTTACAAGATGTCTTGACAATCAGACATCATTCTAACATAGAAGTATTCAGACACACAGTACATAGTTAGTCACTTAGCTTCATCATAAAATCTAAGTCTTTTAACCACAAAATAACCACTTTTATAAATTGAAAATATTTAATAGATTCATAAAAAATATACTACCACTACCATTATCCTTCTGAAGAAAATTAGTTCTGTTCAATATATGAAGAAATCATTTCATTCATATTAACTTAATCCTGAATTAAGTTGTCATTTTTTTTTCATAAGCCTTCAAAGAAGTGTATATGACCAGATTAACCAGATGAAAATAATTTCTCTTTCCAATTCATTACAGATGAAGAAATCTTTTCAAATAAAATATTTCCCTTTTACTAGATTGTGAAAAATTTATTCCAAAGAATGATTTCTGTTATTTTTTCTTACTCCTTCAAAGGGCTGTCCACTGATGACAAGAAGAGAAAACTATTTCTATCATATGATTAATTATTAATATCTGAAATAATAATTTCACATGAAATCAATCCCCTTTTTTTCTAGATTCGTATTTAAGGACTCAAACTTGAAGCTAACCAATTTCTGCAATTCCCCCCCCCCCCCCCAAAAAAAAATCTTTCAAAGTAGTGCACATGACCTGAAGAGAATTGTATATTTCTCTTTCCAATTAGTAAATGTCTGTTGAAATCAATTACATGATCCCCATCGTTTTTTTCCATTACTGTAATTTTTTCCAATAATATTACCCAAGTGAATTTTTTTTTGTAAAAGCTGATGAGGTAGATATATTATTTTCCCTTAAGAGTTGTAACATAATCCACACCAAGATGTTCATTGGTCTGTTATCTAAAATTTCATTTTTAATATTTCCGTTTTGCCTGTTGGCACTATAACAGATGTGCCAATGTGAAGATGTTACCATGGTAACAGAATGATGATACGATGGTTTTACCATGGCAACGTGATGAGGATGAGCAGCCTTGAGATAAATAACTCATCTTTGTGTTTCAAAATCAGATTTCTTGGGGCTAAGATAAAAGAATTAATCCCTTGCAGGACAATCCAATTCTGAATATTTAGAAAGGAAAACTCAAATTATAGTCTTATTTTTTGAGACATAAAAAGAAATTTTGTCCGTGAAAAATCAAGTACAGTTTTACAAGAAACTGTTCAATGTTTACTGATATACCATTTACAATGTCAAAGGTCAAACAACGAGTTGACAAATTAGTGTGTAATCATGGTTAAACTTCAGGATCTGGACTTTTAGATTCTTTAAACAAACACAGTGTAGACGTTATGAGGTGTTTGATCCCTGGGTAATTTACGTCTAAAAAGTAAATGTTCAAATTGCCATAAAATGAAAAGTCACAAATTTTGTAAAGCTATAAGGCATAGTAACTGTTATACTGTGTTTTCAAATTGGGTAATAGGGAGGGAGGGGGTGAGAGAGGGGATGGGGGGGGGAGGGAGTTCCTGCTAACATTACATGGTTTTCTCTACAGAAACAGAAACTCTGCGAGTAGCTTTCTGTTTTCATATCAACTTTAACTGCTTCACCTTACCAATGAAACTTGCAGTATACACATGAGGATAGACTTTCCTCTAAAGGCTCACATAGTTTTGAATGTGTATATTAAAATACATGAAATAGGAAAAAAGTTAACTCTATCAACCACTAGAAAACAACACAACAATAGAATGTCCACATACAATCAACTACAAAAACCCAACCAACCAAACAAACAAACAAACAAATACAAACCAACATATGCATGCAACTATTTTATATTCACATGCAAATTATTGAATATATCTGAAAATGTCATAATATACAACTAAAAGGTGAGTTCATCGAGAAGGAAAAATAATATGTTTCTATTGTATGATCCCATAGGAAATATGAAATACCCACTATGTGTATGTTTGTTATCAAACCTGGATTACAAAGCGCAACAAGGAAATGTCTTGTAACAACACATTAAAAAATAGAAATAGAGAATTATAAAAAAAACACACGACAACATTAGATAAATGTGTTTTTTTGTTACCTTCTAAGACTCTATCTAGGAATCCTGTATGGTGTACGAACGCAGCAATGTAAGTAGTGGAGAGAAGACGAAGTGAAAAGCTGTTAGTCGTGTTATACTTACTTCATTGATATCTTATGAATACATGCATAGTAATCATGTCATGGCCATACTGGTTAAATGTGTTGTTAAACAACCCACAGCAATCATGTCATGGCCACACTGGTTAAATGTATTGTTACACAACTCATAGCAATCATGTCAAGGCCAAACTGGTTAAATGTATTGTTACACAACTCATAGCGATTATGTCATGGCCACACTGGTTAAATGTATTGTTAAACAACTCATAGCAATCATGTCATGGCCATACTGGTTAAATGTGTTGTTACACAACTCATAGCAATCATGTCATGGCCATACTGGTTAAATGTATTGTTACACAACTCATAGCAATCATGTCATGGCCACACTGGTTAAATGTATTGTTATACAACTCATAGGATGTCATGGCCACACCGGATAAATGTTGTGTTTAATAACAACTCATAACAATCATGCCATAGCCACACTGGTTAAATGTATTGTTATACAACTCATAGCAATCATGTCATGACCACACTGATTAAATCTATATTTATCAAACTTACAAAAATCATACCACAACCATACAGGTTAAAAAAACCTTGATACCCATGTAACAGAAATCATGTCATGGCCACACTGATTAATCTACTGTTACAAAACTCACAGTAATCATGTCAGGGCCATGCTAATTAATTCTCTTGTTACTCAGAGCAGTTAAAATTACATATTATATTGCACAGCAAACATGTTTGTCACCCAGCTTTATATCTATTACTTTCATTCATAGTAATTTCAAATCTCTTCTACCACGCTATGTTTGAGAAATTTTCTTAGAGAAATTTTGAAATTTCGGAAAATAAAAAAATTTACTGGAGACAATTTTGATACCAATAATTTCAAAATATCATTTAATATCATTTCAATCCAAAATAGAGATAAAATGCACAAAAAATTAAAACAAATCCAAAATTTGTGTTCACAAATAAATTTGACAATGTTGTCGGTACTTATAAAGGTCTATGCAATATTTGTTTAATATTACACTCTAAGTACTCCGTGCAATTCATCTACATCACCACAGACTGTTTATATGTCATTTTTATTAATTTTTAATAATTCATATTTATGATATACTAATATAATTATCACCTGGAGACATAACAATTTTATCATGCTGTTAAATTAATAAATACCATCAATTTATCATATACTGTTGAAAAGTGTGATTAATTCTACGCTAAAAACATAATCTAGCACTCTCAGAATTTTTGACATTTCGCAAATTAGTAGACATTGTGTGCATTTTATCGTTATAATAATTCAGTATGCAAGGATTTTGTTTCTACGAAAAGTTAGGAAGTACCAAGCTATGTCAAACATTGTGAATAACAATAATTACTGCCCTCTTGGCAATTACATGTATTGTAATGATATTGGTAAATTTATTGATTTTATGTTACATCAGGAAGATTCAGATACTTTGTATATCTAACATTTTCAGAATTGTTGACATATACTATTAGGTAAATAAATAAATATTTCATGCATTTTATCATTATATATCAGGATATCACTGACAAGTATTTTATTTGCATAAAAATGTTATGAATTACCCAGGCTGAGTCAAAAATTGTCAATAGCACTATTTTACTGCCCTCATGGTAATATGGAATCTATATATTGTATATATATCAAATTATGAAATTCTTCTATCGCTTTAAGTACATCTTTGCCAATAAACTAGAAACGCCAAAAGTTTTTATTACCAGAAGTAATCAAGTAAAACGAAAATTATGTTTTTCATCTATTTTTATTACCACTGATAATTAAGTCAAATCATCGTGGGTGAACCCAGACTTTTACCAGGGTTCCCATCACTGTTTTTATTACCAGTGGTGTTAAGATAAAATCTACTTGAGTTCAGTGAATTTTTATGTTTATTTTCATCTCTATTTTCATTGGTTTACACGGTTGAAATGCAAAATTGTGAGTCAATGTACACGAAACATTCTAAATTTTATCAAATCCAGAGGCTTATATCATCTATTACATTGGTTTTCACATCATTATTTGAATGGTTCTTAGAAATGAGACACATATATAACCCATGGACACATCCAATACAAACATCCCTTCCATACACACAGACACAGACAGACAAAGTCACAAACACATCATGCACACACGCGCACACACACACACACACACATACACATACACAGACACAGACACACACACACACACGCACACACACCCTATAACACACATTCACGCAAATGCATTGTAATGAAAATAAATACTGAGCTCCTTCTTCTCAGAAACATTAAACGTAGTCCTAAATATGGACTCCATTATCTATAGTGTGTCTATAGTATCATATATAGTAAATTGAGTTGATAAGGTATAATATATAATTACACTGACTAAGTGTATCACTATGTGTAAAGTAGTAAAGTTCTTGTCAACTGATCTGTGAATTATAGAAGTGATGCACCAAAATAACAACTATGCATGATTGTGAAGTGATGTGTAAATTATGAAACTAGCCTAGAATAGCAACTAAGGTTGAGATGAGAGAAATTAGTATGACTTCTACATAGCACTACATACGAACATGACTGAATGTGTATATAATATTCATTACTGAATTCACACTTCAGAGAAATATTATAACAGGCCACACAAAGTCACTGATGATTTAGTCCATATAACATATTAATTATCAAGTCTGTCTGTCTGTCTGTCTGTCTGTCTGTCTGTCTGTCTGTCTGTCTGTCTGTCTGTCTATCTGTTTGTTTGTCTGTTGGTCTGTCTGTCCATCCATCCATCCATCCATCTGTCATTTCTTGTTCATGTAGGAACTGGGTCCCGTTTACAGACTCCAAATAGGGCTAACCCTCATGTGTTCAATGTAAATCAAAGAGTACCAATGTAAAAGTATATTGACACTCTTCTACCAAGTGAGTGACAAACCATAGAATGGTCTCAAACCTGAGTGAATGACAATACTGGTGTATGGAGATAATATACTGCATTGTATGTAGGAGTTCCATTTAACTCCATCATATCTATCTTGCTGTAAAATAAACACAAAATAATGTTTACCTGCAAATGGGTCCAAGCCCTCTGGTCTGAGTATTTCACCTTCACTGCTACTATCTGTAGACACTGATATCATATCGCTGGTTTTATCTGACGGGCCTCTGGCTACTTTCACATGCGTTTCCACAAAAACTTCATCTTTCATCTTATCTGAGGGAACAGTTTCCATGGAAACACGGTCTTCCGTACCTTCTGAGATGGTTGATAAGTGGAGACTATTTATCCGTTGTTCTGGTTTGGATGGCTCTCCCTTGGTTACTGTTGCCGTGACAATAAATTCTGCATGTTCATCGGATTCAGTTTCGGATGTAGAGCAGCACTCGGATGATTCAGTGATGTCTGTTGCCATGGAGCTTCGTTGAGAGTCACTGGTTGCATCAAAAAACTATAATGATTCCAGATAATATAGAAAGTAAGATCTTAAAATGAATTCAACGAATTTTTCTGTAATCTTTTCTTAAATTTGAATCTTAAATTTATCTTAGAATCATGGAAACAACTTGTATTACTGCAGTGAGGTTATAATTGTGATACAATGTAATTAACTTTACAAATAATGATCAACAATTACCATTATGGTGAAAGAGGTCAAGGGTCAATGGTCAGGTCAACGGCAAAACATTCAAAAATTTTAACTTTATATTTCTATCACAACAATCAAATATAATCAGTTGCCATGGTTATATACAAAACTGGATGATAATAGTTTTGACAGAAATTAAGCAAATTTTTATAGATTTGATTGGTTCAGAATTTACAAAAACATTTTCTGAAACGCTCTATTTTTTAAATATAATGTTATGATGCTGGTATATAGGTATGTTGATGAAATGAAAGATTATAAAATGTATCTTAAAGACATGGCACATTATCATATGGGGTGTTAGTGAAGCATTTAACATGAAGTCTTATTTGAAACACTGAAACAAAGTTGAAGCAGCATTTTCACTCTAAATATTAGTATCATTCTGTTGCCATAGTGATTATTTATAATCATATATATAAAGCATTGTGGTTCGTACATATCTTTGTTGATGTCCGTGCTTCAATTTCATTTGCCCCTCTTTAACCTGAAATAAAGCATGCAACTTACAATTGTTTCAAGCCTTCTTGCACAGCCAATTATTATCTATGTGAAAAAATAATCAAACACACAATGAAAATAAAATAACTTGACATTCCATGAGAGTGCGCCCTCTATAGTTAGAATGGTGCTGTGGATCAAAAAACAACAGCGGGCCATCTATGTTGTCAAAATAATGTATATCATGCACATATCAATATCAACCACTTCATGCATACAGACATTGCCATCTCAGATAAGCAAGCTAAAAATCACAAACATAGGGATTACAAACTTGAAGAAATGCAAATGAAGCTTAAATTTTACTGTATGACGAGGGTAATGCATGGTGAGTGGAAAGGAAAGGGGTGAACTGTGTTTCTTATCATGCAAAAGATTGTGAAAACAAAAGACATATATAACTGGTCGTTGAGGGCTCCCTTCCATACGTTAATACTTTTGTAACACTTCTATATTCACAACCCAACCCTCCTCCAACCTTTTTCTTACTAAATTTCTCCTTTAATTCTTTGTAGTCCCTTTTTTTATGAATCAGTTATTCTATAAAAGTAACAATGGGGAAGGAATTTCTTTTGCCCACTAAGAAAATGTTAATGACATAAAAGGGTAATAATGAAACTAACACCTTGCATTTACACATATTAAAATGTACAATTGAAAAATTTCTGTCCACTTAAAAAAATAATTTGAGTAATAATTTTCCTACTACTTCACCAATATCATATCAATGTCAATCACATAATTTATACTCCTGAAATTATGAAAATACTTCGAAAATAGTCAGTTGGAAATTTTAGTCAGAAACAAATGATCAAATAAATGTTTATATTGAAAGTGATAAGAAGTCTACAAATACTAGTTGACAAAGACATTTCAAGGACAAAAACATCTCATTGTCAAGTTTACATTGATTATCAGTGTGCAGATATTTACACTTTTATACAGTAAAATGTGCCTCGGGGTCAAATTTCCCTGAAAATCAAAATTTATCAAATCTCTCCAAATCTTGTAATATGAATACCTGTTCCTAGTCCATTTGTAATAAATACAAGAAATTTGGGAATTCATCTTGTTTTCAAGGAAATCGACAATGTTTTATATTTCCATAGAGTTAACACAGCTGTCGGTGGCCATATTGGATCGGTGGCCATATTGGATCAGTGGCCATATTGAATCGGTGGCCATATTGGATTTCTAAAATGATTTAATTTTGATATCATTTTGACATCTATTTAAAAAATTTGAATCGTGATCCCCATATTTTTTCCCTTGATTTGAACTGAGAATTGGTTTGACTTTTCTTGAACAAAGTAACAACAAAAATTCAAATAGTTTATTTACATGGCACATTCTACGTTCAACATGCCTCATCAAAATTCATGATAGATTTCTGCAAGCAAGAATGTAAATAAAGAAGTTAACTTACTTACACCTTAAAGTTACCACAAAGTAAGATTCGTGATAGATTTTTATGAGAAAGGTAATCAATAATGAAGGTGATAGATATTTACAGTACACCTTAAATCTACCTCAGAGTGATTGTTAACAGCAGAAGGGAAAATAAAGAAGTCGAACAATTACAGCAGAAGCTGACATCGGAGTGAAATTTACTAAAGATTTCTAGACAAATTAGACAGGTACAGCATTAGCCTACCTCAGAGTGAAATTTACTATGGATTTCTAGAGATGCGGTATTGGCTGAAGGTGGTGGGTGATCAGGTGTTGGTGGTTGTTCATATTCAGTTGGACTACTGGGGGTTAAGATAGGCTTCATCTCCATGTACACACTGTAAGCCTACAAAAATTATCAATTTGTTAATCAAACACATCAATCAATCAATCAATCAATCAATCAACCAACCAACTGATCAATTGATCAATCAATCTATGAAACAATCAAACAGCTAATTGAAAATGACTACATTAATTGATCCATCAATCAAACAACCAAGCCATTTAAGAAATCAATACACCAACCAACCGATCAAATAATCAATCAAACTAATCAACCATCAAATAGAAAATCATTAATTGATCAATTAACCAAAACAATAAGTCATCAATCAATCAATCAATCAATCAATCAAACAAACAACCAACCATCTCATCATACATAATCACTTAATTAATCAATTAGTCAATCAATCAATGAGTCAATTAATTAATTAATTAATTAATTAATTAATTAATTATTCGGTTGATGAACCATCAGGACAATTAATCAATTGACCAGCAAATAAGCAAGCCTCCAACCTTACATGTATATGTATATGCAATCAAGTTACCTGGCTATGAAAGCAGAGGCATATAGGACAGGAGAGAAATAGACAATGGCCGACACTATCGGTATAGTATTACTCTATGCATCACTTTATCATCTATTTTGCATTTAATAGTTTTTGACACAAAAATTCACAGTGTATGGTTACCATGAACCTAAACTTACACCTTGTTGTGGAGACTTATCTACATTATTATTCATCGGTGACGGTGGATTGCCATTTTTCAGCGGTAAATGTGATGGTTTCGTTGGTTTGGCGGGTTTCTTCCTTAGTGCCATGTCTTGTACTGTAACTGATCCTTCACTGGACGTAGGTGATGTGGGGTCGTGACCTCCAGATGTAGCATCGCTAAGGAGTTCATATATACTTTCCCCTTCTGGAGTTTTTGTGGGGTCAGGGGTCACAGGACTAAGGGCAGTCTGAACAGAAACAAACATTTGTAAGAAGGCATAAGAATGCTACAAAGTTCATTGACACATCTCTTCATTTTCTCTAAATGAACACTAGAGGGCATAATGCATTGGAAAGCTCTATTGACTTGTCTCTGCCATTTACATTACTCATCTCCTCCAACACTAGAGGGCATAATACACAAGAAAGGTCTAATGACTTGTCTCTTCCATCTATGTTACTCATTGACCTTACAGGGGATAATACACTTGAAAGGTCTATTAATTTGTCTCTCCCATTTACATCACTGACCTACTTCACCACCAGAGGGAGTGGTTAAAATGAAAGGTTTATATAGTATATACCTGTGTGACATGAATAGTTGCATCAACAGTTTGTACATCAACTCCATCAGTAGTTCTCACCTCTGTATTTTCTCCATCTTTCTTTATCACTGTATCTATATCAGCACTGTCTCTAAGTCTGGCATATGTACCCGCTATGTCTTCATCATAGTAGTTTCTATCTGGTAGAGGTGGACCTGGATTACTCTCTATGGTGGAAAGAAACAAATCTGTGTTACTAGGCAACTACTTTAACCATTTCAAGATATTATTAATCCAACAGTCTCCCCAAGTTCAAGTACATCTGCTTTGATTATTCCACTTTGATCACTAAAACAACTGTCAGGTTATAAAGCCTGTATTTGAAATTAGGGTGATGTGGAACTTACACAACTTTATTTACAAAGTACACATGTATATAGGGGTTTTGTTAAGTTCTGGTAATCCTGGTAACAGAGGTGGGAAATAGGTTAAAATGTGCAGAGCTTTCCATATCATGTACCATGATGATATTGTAGGGAACCCCAATAAAATGTCTGAGGATCTCAGGTAGATTTTTCTAGCTTTAATATTACAAACATGCTTGAAACCCAGATAAAATGCCTGGAGAACTCAGTGTATTGCAATAGATGTTACCTGCTTACTGCCCATAACAAAAACTACTTATTTAATACATACCAATTGATTCTGTTCTTTTCCTCAATCCTGTGACATTACTTGTAATTGGTCCACCACTAGAGGGCATGCTACTACTTCCATTATTTGATGGTTTGGATGAACTATTGTCTTTGAATGCAGCTTCTGTTTTCATAGCTGGTACTTGTATAATATTTGATGTGTCCTTAGCTTCAAAATGTTTGTCTGTAGGTGATGGTATTTCATCGTATGTAGGTTCCTCAGGTTCAAATTTTATCAAATCTTCTTCATCTGTTTCAAATTTTATAAGATCTTCCTGTGCAAAACTTTTAATCTTGCCATTTTTAGCTTGTTCTGATGAAGGTACCGATGATGTTCGTTTCCGTTCAACTGTGTTTGCTGTTTCCGGGGTAATATTAGCTGTGGAATGTCGGGCTCCTGAATACCTTGCTGGTTTTTGTGGAGGGGTCCTGAAAGGATGCAGGTTTTGATACCCCATTTCTGCTGTTGGACTGCTAAGAGGAGAACTCTCTGGACTAGATCCACTCATTGACTGGTAGTCAGGACTAGACACGTTATCATACGGTGTTTTACATATCTCACTCCGTTCTGATTCTGCTTTCTCTCCAGGAACCTCTATTGGAGAAGGCTTCTTGATGCCTACACAAACAAACAAACAAATTTAAAAATGTGAATAATTTACAAAATTTAAATATCAAATCTTTGCTGGAGACATCCCAAACTGCTACAGAATGAACAGAAATATCTAACATAATGTCAACTAAAACATAACATAATTTGTCTCTGTTTCATGCACAGCTTAGACTAAATACAAGATTTGTATTGACTGTTGACTTTGAAAGTCAAATTCAAAATTATTTCACATTTAGCTTTCTGACATTCGAGATTGGTTTCAAGAAGTATGGTGTGTGGTGTATGTGTACAAATGTAGGTTCCATAATAAAATCTATATAATATTAAAAAGAAATCTGTCTGATTTTTCAGACTTTATACACCTTTGATAGATAATGGGTGGGGTGGGGGAGGGGTTATAATGAAAACAAACACTATGGGGGAATGGAAAGACTGTGACTTGGATAATGTTCGGCACATTGGGAAAATAGAACACACTATACGGATAATGTATGGTGCATTGGGAAAATGGAATATACTATACGGATAATGTATGGTACATTGGGAAAATAGCATATACTATACGGATAATGTATGGTACATTGGGAAAATAGCATATACTATACGGATAATGTATGGTATACTGGGAAAATGGAATACAGATAATGTATGGTACATTGGAAAAATGGAAACAATATATGGAATATGATGTACATATTTTAGGAAAATAGGAAATACTATACAGATCCTGTTTTTGGAGAATGGAAAATACAATATGGATAAAATACACTTTGGGAAAGTACAAAACATAACTGGGATAATGTATGGCATATTTGGAAAATGGCAAATACTATATAATGTACACCTTGAGGAATGGAAAATGTAATACGGATAAAGTATGGCACATTGGAAAACACAACAGATAATATACACTTTAGGAGAATGGAAACACAATACAGATAAAATACGGCACATTGGGAAAACTGGAAAATACATACAGATAATTTACACTTTGGGAGAACGGAAAATACAATAAGGATAAAGTATGTACGGTGCATTTGGAAAATGGAAAACACCGCACAGTCACAACACAATTTGGGGAAATAGAACACACCATTTATAATATGGATAATGTATACTTAGGGAAAACAGATTTTCAAAAACATGGATAGCATACACTTTGGGAATGTAGACAACATTACAGATTACACACACTTTTGTGGCATGGAAACACAGTTATTACGTATAATGTACATTTTGGGAAAAGGGAAAATACACCATGGACTACACTCACTTAAGGAGTGTGGAAACATTGTAAGTACGGATTTGTCTATTAACCGGATCAGTTGAGGTCAAATTGTAGATGCCTTAGGCTACAATTTACAACTATGGAAGTCAATTTCCTAGATAGGGTAATTCATCTTTTATAGTCAAAATGGCCTTTGGCTTTTAAACTCAACTCACTTCATACATACTTATCAACACTCCGACATTGCCATTAGTTACACGGTA